>NW_024872119.1:0-29281 GCF_019054845.1 Dipodomys spectabilis
AGAGAAGTTTCTCTTTAAGTATTTAGCCCACTTATTTATTGGGCAATTGTTTCTTTGAAGATTTGTTGTTGGGGGATTTAATTTTTTGAGTTCCAGGTATGTTTTAAATATGAGACCCTTGTCCGTTGTTGTATGGCTAGTGAAGATCTTCCCCCAATCCGTGGGCTTTCTATTGATCTTGCAAGCTATGTCCTTTGCCATGCAGAAGCTCTACAATTTCATGCAATCCCATTTTGTCCAACCTTTCTTTAATTTGTTGTCTTTCTGGGTCTCTATTAAGAAAATTTCAGCCTGTGCCAAGGAGACAAAGGGTTTCTCCTATTCCATCCTGTAATGTTTTCAGTGTCTGCTTTGACTCTGATGTCTTTGATCCATTTGGAGTTGATTCTCATGCAGCGTGATATATAAGCATCTAGCTTTAGTTTTCTACAAGTAGTTAACCAAGCCAGCACCATTTACTGAAGAGGCTGTCTTTCTTCCATTCTATTTTTTTAGCCCCTTTATTGAAGATTAAATGGCTATAGGTCTGTAGGTTCATTTCTGGGTTTTCAATTCTATTTCATTGCTTCTGAGGTCTGTTCTTGTGCCAGTAGCAAGCTGTTTTGATTACTATGGCTTTATAGTCGAGTTTGAAATTTGGTATTGATATTCCCCCAGCACTGTTCTTTCTGTTGAGGATAGTTTTAGCTATTCGGGTTCTTTTATTGTTCCATATGACTTTTTGGATTGCTTCTTCTATTTCTTTGAAGAATGAGATGGGAATTTCGATAGGTGTTGCAGTGAATTTGTAGATAGCCTTGGGAAGTATTGCCATTTTCACGATGTTGATCTTTCCAATCCAGGAGCATGGGAATTTTTGCCACTTCTAAGTTCTGTTTTGATTTCCTTTTTCGTTTTTAAAGTTTTCATCATTGAGGTCCTTCACTTCTTTGGTTAAGTTAATTCCTAGGTATTTTATTTTTTTGTGGGGCTATTACAAATGGAGTTGCTTTCCTAATTTCAGCAACACTGTACTCATTGTTGGCATACAGAAAAACCATTGATTTTTGGGGGTTAATTTTTTACCCTGCTACTTTGCCAAAGTTTTAAATCAACTTGAGTAATTTGGGAGTGGAGTCTATGGGATTCTTTAAATACAAGATCATGTCATCTGCAAAGAGGAAGAGTTTTAATTCTTTTTTCTCTATTTGGATCACCTTTATGTTTGCATCTTGTCTTATTGCTGTAGATAAGAATTCTAATACTAGATTGAAGAGAAGTGGTAATAGTGGACATCCTTGTCTTGTTCCTGAGTTAAGAGGAAATGACTTTAGTTTTTCACCATTAAGTATAATGCTGGCTGTAGGTTTGTCATATATAGCCATTATTGTATTGAGGAATGTTCCATGGATTCCTAATTTTTCCAGAACCTTCATCATAAAGGGGTGTTGGATCTTGTCAAATGCTTTTTTTTGCATATATTGAGATAATCATGTGGTTCTTATCCTTGCTCTTGCTTATGTGATGAATTATATTAATTGATTTGCGAATATTGACCCAGCTTTGCATCCCTGAAATGAATCCTGTTTGATCGTGGTGTATGATTTTCTGGATGCGTTGTTTAAGACGACTGGCCAAAATTTTGTTGAGAAGTTTTGCATCAATGTTCATCAAAGTAATGGGTCTACAGTCCTCTCTCTTTAATGAGTCCCTGCCTGGTTTTTGGATGAGGGTTATCATAGCTTCATAGAATGAGTTCAGTAGTGAACTTTGTCTTTCAATTTTATTTAAGAGTTGGAGAAATATTGGTGTCGGCTCTGTTTTGAAGGCCTTGTAGAATTCCACTAAAAAACCATCTGGTCCTGGGCTTTTCTTAGATGCGAAGTCTCTTATGGCTGTTTCTATGTCAATCCTTGATATGGGCCTGTTAAAATGGTTTAACTCATCTTGGTTCATTTTTGGCATGTCAGTATTTGCTAGGAAAAGTCCCATTTCTGCCAAGTTTTCAAACTTATTAGCATAAATTTTTGAGAAGTATTCCCTTATAATGTTCTGTATCTTGGTTGTTTCTGTGGTGATGTTTCCATTCTTATCTCTGCGTTTATTTATTTGGGTGCGTTCTTTTCTTTTTCTGATAAGATTTGCTAAGGGTCTGTCAATTTTATTAATTTTTTTGAAGAATCAACTCTTTGGTTTGTTGATTCTTTCTATATTTTTTGGATTCTAAGTCATTTAATTCTGATTTAATTTTAATTATTTCTTTCCATCTACTGGATTGGGGTTTATCTTGCTCCTCTTTTTCAAGAAAGCTCAGATGTCTCATTAAATTGTTGGTTTCAGATCTCTCCAATTTGTTGATGTAGGAACTCAGAGCTATAAACTTGCCCCTGAGTATTGCCTTTGCTGTGACCCAGAGAAGCTGGTAATTTGCATGTTCATTGTTGTTGAATATCATGAACATTTGAATTTCCTTTCTCATCTCTTCCATGACCCACTCGTGAATCAGCAGTGTGTTGTTCAGCCTCCATGTGTTACAGGATTTTCTTTGGTGGCTTTTGGTGTTGAGTTCTAATTTTATTCCCTTGTGGTGTGAGAGAATGCAAGGTATAACTTCAATGTTTCTGAATTTGGACAAGTTTGCTTTGTGGTCTAAAGTGTGGTCTATTTTGGAAAATATTCCTTGTGCTGCTGAGAAAAACGTATATTCTGATGCTGCTGGGTGGAATATTCCATAGATGTCTGTTAAATCTAGTTGATCTATGCAGTTTTTTAGATCTCCATTTTCTCTGTTGAGTTTTTCTGAGTTTATCTATCTAGTGGGGAAAGTGGTGTGTTAACGTCCCCAACAATTCAAGTCTTTGGAGATATTGGGATTTGGGGGAAAATAGTGTTTCTTGCATAATTTTGGGTGCTCTGTTGTGTGGTGAATTGTGATTGTAATTCTTGCATTAAGAATAAATTCCATATGATTTTAAAAGTTTTAATGTGTATTTGTTTTAAAACAAGCAGCCATGAGACTTCCAGATTTTTCTGTGCATGTGATAGTGTAGAATTGAACCCAAGGCTTCATATATATGAGGCAAACCCTCTACCACTGAGCCCAGGAATGACAAATGTAGAAATACATATGTAGATTGTTACATATATATATATGTATGTAAGCACATATATATATGTATAAAACAAGACACGGATGTCTGTATATTATCTAATTTTATATACTATATTATTACCAATTATTGATAAGTTATTCCTTCATTTATTTAAATATTACGGTTAAATACATAAAAAAGTATTAATTGAAAATTAGTCAATGTACTATAATTATTGTGTATAATTTTATAATATAATCATAAACTAACTACTAATGTAATTATTACTTTACAACATTCCATTCGTATGGATGTATATCGGAATGTGTTTCTTAGGATCTCCTTCCATTCATAGGTGGCAGTCCTGGGATTCGCACCCCAGGCCTAGGTTGTTGGTTTGGGCTATGGCTTCCCTGATAGCCCACCAAACTTCAGCAGTGCAAGGTCATGTACACTATCTGGGCCCTGTCATTTAGACCCAGGATGGTTGCAATGCAAAGGATAAAACAATGTAATACCACCTTCTGGAACTTCCCAGTTTTGTACTTCTCCTTTTTTTCCCCCTCTGCATTTTTTTCTTTTTTTTCGGTTTAGGGGCCAGAACTCTGGCTCTGGTGTTGTACCTCAACTCTTCAGGTCAAGGCTATCACTCTACCACTTATGCCATAGCGCTACTTCTGGCTTTTTTCTACTTATGTGGTGTTGAGGAATCGAACCCTGGGCTTTATGCATGCAAGGCAATCACTCTATTACTGAGCTTCTTTCCCAGCACTTCTCCTTTTTTGCCAGTCCAAAGATTTGAACTCTTGTCGTAGGATCTCAGGATGGGCTGTGTGTCCTGAGTCTGCACCCCAGCCTAGGATGATCGAAGCTGATGCAGAGTTGTCACAAGCTGAGTTCAAGCCCCAGTCCTGTCCAAAAATATCAAGGCTCTGGCTTGGAATTTGCACCATTTTTCTTGCAGGCCTGGGATTTGAACTCAAGGTCTGGGTAACTCTGTGGCACTGTTGGGAAGAGTAAGCTTACCGTCGTTGAAGACAAGAATTTCAGCCCAGTTTCCAGGGCCCGAATTCAAGCCCCAGCACTGAAAAAAAAAATATTCGTATATGAGATCTATTTACGTACATGGGTTTATTCCATATGATATTTATTACCCTTGTTTTTTATTTTATTTAGTATTATTACATATATAATATTTATTTCATTTATTACATTTTATCACATGGATGTATTTGCATAAGGATTATAGATCATACTGAGACCCAGGACTTTCACAGAGAAGGAAAAACATGTGTCAAAATTGTCTTCTGACTCCACATATAAACTTCTGGTAATGCTGAGATTTTAATTCACAGCTCACAATGCCCAATTCATGAAAGGGTCAGTTGTACTACAAAAGCCTTTGGCAAACTGAGCTGCCAGCCAGTTCTGTGGAACAAGCCATAGTAATGGCTGATAGATATAGATAAAGATGTGGATATAGATATATAGACAGACAGAGAGAGAGAGTGAGAGATAGATAGATAGATAGATAGATAGATAGATAGATAGATAGATAGATGTGTAGTTTGCAATATATATGAGAGAGAAAATGTGAGGATATTAAATTATACATTTTATGAATTATTATTAAATTATCCCTCCATTTAATGAAATAGCATTAATGTAAAAGTAGTCAGTATTTTTTAATTGGGAGAATCATACAAAGGAGCTAGAATGGAAGACATAATAAAATATTTTTCGTGTGGCATTCTATAAGAGAATCATGAACTAATTGCAAATTTATTTGTTACTTTTATAACAATCCATTAAGCGTTCACATGAATAGGAAAGATTTTCTCAAGATCTCCCTCCATTTGTAGGTGGCAGTCCTGGCAATCAAATTCCAGGCCTGGGTAGTTTACTTCGAAATGCAAACCATTAGCATGACACTGTGAAGATTTCAGTTTGTCACAATGAAAAAAAGAACAAGAATAAACGAAAGCCAGGTGTTATTTACTCCTGCCTTTAATCCTAGCTCTTCAGGAATCTGTGAGGTAGAGAATGCCAGTTTGAATTCAGCCTGGACAGGAAGTCCACAGCACTCTTATTCGAAGTTATCAAAGGAATAAAAAATCTCCATGAATGGAGCTGTGGCTCAAGGGCAGAGCTCTACCCTTGAGCAAAAGGAGCTCAGGCACAGTGCCTAGGCTCCTAATACAACCCCCGGACCTGCCTAAAAAGAAACAAACAAAAAAATCAAGTGACTCCATGTCTCCCCATGTATGTATGGATGTATTTTTATCGGTGAAGGTCCAGAGGCCCTAAGATGAAAGGCACCCAGCTAGGAAATTTGCTTTGAATAGAATGATTTCATAGCAGAGACAGTGCTTTCAAGTTAGTGCATGTTCCGGGGCTCCCCTCACTGTTCCCATTGTAGCCTGAGGTTTTCTTGGCACCAGGGACTGCTGAAGGAACTCTGCCTCATTGTTGGAACAGGCAGACAAAAGGCCTCACTCTTGTACATTTGTGTAACATGCAACTCCATCAAGGCCGATTAGTGAGGAGGAGTGTGGTCGGGCTCTGAAGGCCAGGAGAAAAAGGCCTCTTTGTACCCCAAGCCATCTCTTCTCCCCAGTGCTGTTTTCACAGGAAGCCTTCATTTGTGCCACCTCCCATGGCAGGCCAAGTTCCCTGCACTCATCCTGTGTTTTTGTTAGACTATGTTCCAGTGCTGAAATAACCTGCTACAATTAATTCAAGCGTCCTTCTGGTAGACAACAAGGGAGCTGAACCTAATAAAATGCTTCATTATTTGCAATGGTGTATTCCTAGTTTTCTGGAAGCTTGCTAAATCTAAGCACATGTTTAATATCACAATGCTTCCTGTCATTTAGGGCTGGTGAAGCTCATCAGGTTTTGAAACCTTTGACCTCTCCTAGTTAGGCTCTGGGTGGCTAGGTTTCAGGGTTGAACACAGGGCCTGGGTGCTGACCATGAGCTCAGAACTGGAGCTCAGTGCTTTAACAGTTGGTTTCACAGCTTCACTTCTGGTATCTGTGTGTGTGTGTGTGTGTGTGTGTGTGTGTGTGTGTGTGTGTGTGTGTGCATACACTTGTCCTGGAGCTTGAAATCAAGACCTGAACACTGTACCTGAGTTTCTCCAGTACAAGGATAGCACTCTACCACTTAAGCCACACAGGCACTTCAGACTTTTTTCTAGTGATGTGGTACTAAGGAATCAAACCCAGGGATTCATACATGCAAAGCACTCTACCTCTAAGACACATTCCCAGCCCTCAAATTCATGTTTATTTCTTTCTTCTCTTGGAAGTTGGAGTAATTGATGTCTAGGCCTGGGTGCTGTCCTTGAGCTCTTCAGCTAAAGCCAAGTGATCTATCACTTGAGCTACAGCACCCCTGCAGGTTTTTGGTAGTTCAGTGGAGAGAAACCTTTCAAGGAATTTCCTGCCCAGCCTGGTTTTGGGCTGTGATCATCAGCTCTCAGGCTCCTGAGTAGCTAGGATGACAGGTGCAAATCACTGGCGCCCAGCTTCCATTTCGTGTTTCTAAGTGGTGAATAGGAGATAGTAGTCTCTTAGGACCTTTTGTGTCTGGGATAGTTTGGAACCCAGATCGTCAGGTCTCAGCTTCCTCAGTAGGCAGGATGACAGACCTAAGCTGCAGATCCTAGACTGTAACACTCTGTTGCAAGGGGGTTCTTGGCTCCACGTGATAGGGAGCTAGCGATGAGCCCAACAGGGAAGGGTCAGTGGCTAGGCCCTGAGTTCAAAGTTCATGACTGAGAAAAATAAACCCAAACAATTGTCTGTAGGAGACAACACACTAGAGTTAGGAAATACATAATTTTGGCCTTGATATGGGGATATATCTGAGCCTCAAATTTCTCATCTGCACAATCATCTTACTTGTGGAACTCTTATAAGAACCAGATGAAAAAAATGCACCGTGTAAAGGACTCAACACACAATACATCATAAAGGACTCATCAAATAGCTGTATCCCACACACTGTCATTAGAATTAGAGTGCTTTCATCAGTATCACCATTCTTTCAGAATCACATCACAAACCATACAAAGTTCACATCTAATGATTTTGAGGGGTGGGGTTTTTTTGGAGGAGGTGGAGTCAGCCACAGGGATTGTATTGAAAGTTTGGGGGTACTGTCCTACGATCTTTTGCTCAAGGCTAGAGCTCTACCACTTTGAGCCACAGCTCAGAGTTTTGCTGACTTCCTGCCAGGGCTGGATTTTAAATCCATCAGGGTCAGATCTCAGTCCCCACGTATCTTGGATGACAGGGGTTAATGAGCCAGTGGCATCTGTTTCTGTGGAGCCATTTACCTCTGGCTAAGTCAGGTTAGATGGCAGCTGTCAGCAACAGACTCCTGGCTTGCTCTATGATGAGGTATTTGCATTGCTATCATTATATAGTTGCAGTAAAAATATTCTATCTTTATTTGGTGCCATTCCTGGGTCTTGAGTAAGAGTCTAGACACAGTCCCTAAGCTTTTATGCTCAAAGCTAGTGCTTTGAGTGGATGATTGTTGTAATTTTTCCTGTGGTATCCCTGATATTATTGATTTGGGTCTCCTCTGTTTTGTTCATTACTCTTGCCAGTGGTCTGTCAGCTTTATTGAGACTTTTTTAAACAGCTTTTTGTTTTATTAATTTTATTAATAATTTTCTTTGTATCTCATTAATTTCAGCTCTTATTTCAGTATCTTTTTCTGTCTAGCAACTTTAGGTTCAATTTTTCTTGTTCCTCTAGCAGTTTTAGTTGCATCATAACATTGTTTACTTGGTCTATGTTTTCTTTTTTTAATTTTTTAATTTATTTTTATTGTGAAAATACTGTACTGAGGGGTTACAATTACATGGGCAAGATGATGAGTACATTTCTTATCAAGCATTGTAGCCTCCTCCTTTGTTTCCCCTTCACATCCCTTACCATCCTCCCCCTGCACCCCCACCCAATCCCCCCTGCTCCCCCTCTTCCCCCACCAAAGTTGTAAAGTTAGTTTTCGACATAACTACTTGTATATCTCATTGTTGCAATGGGTCCACCTGTATCCTTACTTAAATAATTTGTTTTTCCCCTTCCCCTCCACAAATTATACCGACATCAAATACAGTAAAAGCAGGGGTTATACTGTGGGGGAGGGACATACAAAGCAACAAAGAAATATTCTTATAAATGTGTTAGAAACAATCGCATGAAAGAAAAAAAAAACATTTGTATACATATCTTAGGGTTCATTTCCCTAACATCACCTTATCTGACCTTTTCTGCTTGACTCAGACATATACTAGATATTGCAAATAAGGGAAACCATGGGACCTATGTTTCTTTGGGCCTGGCTTAATTCACGTAACATAATTTTTTCCAAGTGTTTCCATTTCCTAACAAATGGAGCAATGTCATTCTTTCTGATGGAGCATAGACTTCCATTGTGTATATATACCACATTTTCTTGATCCATTCATCTACTGAGGGGCATCTGGGTTGGTTCCATATCTAAGCTATGGTAAATAATGCTGCAATAATCATAGTTGTGCTGGTAGCTTTAGTGTGGTCTTGTTTGTGATCATTTGGGTAAACACCCAGAAGTGGGATTGCTGGGTCATAGGGGAGCTCTATGTGGAGTCTTTTGAGGAACCTCCATACTACCTTCCAAACTGGTTGAACAAGTTTACACTCCCACCAACAATGAAGTAAGGTTTCCTTCTGTCCACATCCCCTCCAGCATCTGTTATTATTATACTTCTTGATTTTAGCCATTCTAACTGGGGTGAGGTGGTATCTCAATGTAGTTTTGATTTGCATTTCTTTTATAGCTAGGGAGGTTGAGCATTTCTTCATGTGTCTATTGGCCATCCATCTTTCCTCTTCAGAGAAGTTTCTGTTTAAGCCTTTAGCTCACTTATTTATTGGGCAGTTGTTTCTTTGAGGATTTGTTATTGGGGGATTTAATTTTTTGAGTTCCAAGTATATTTTAAATGTGAGACCCTTGTCCATTGTATGGCTAGTGAAGTTCTTCTCCCAATCCGTAGGCTTTCTATTGATCTTGATATGCATGCTGAGAGCAATAAATTTGCCCCTCAGGACTCCTTTCACTGGGTCCCATAGGTTTCTTTCTGATGTATTTTCATTTTCATTGAATTGTAGGAACTTTTAAATTTTTTCTTTAATTTCTTCTGTAACCCATGTGTCGTTCCAAGAATGTTGTTTAATTTCCATATGTTTAAGTTTTATCTACTTTATGCCTTGTTATTGAGAACCAGTTTGATTCCAGTATGGTCAGATAGAATACAGGGTACTATGTCGATCCTCTTGTATTTGCTTAAATTCCTTGTATGAACTAACAAATGATCTATTTGAGAAAAAGTTAGGGAGTTTGCAAGAATAAGACCCTGCTGGTGGGAATGCCTGTAATTCTAGCTACTCAGGAGGCTCACATCTGAGTATTCAGTTTTAAAGCCATCCCAGGCAAGAATGTTCATGAGGATTTTCTGGGGTAGTTCAGCACCACACCCTGCCTCAATTCTGTGGCTGTTCACCACCTTTGCCAGCATGGGTTGGGCTGAGCTGCTTATGCAAGCCAGTATGGAGAGATGCTGCACCCCACTGCACGTCTGTAGTTGTTCACAGCCGCTGTCGATGCCACTGCTGCTGCCACAACTGATGCACTGCTTGAGCTGCTGCCACTGCCCCAGGATCAGCTGGGCCACATATGCAAGCCAGACACTCCACCACGAGTCAGGTGTTAGACACTGCTCTGCCTCTGGCTTGGCTGGGCCGCTTATGTGGGTCAGTATGGAGAGGCACAAACCACCAGGGGTCTGGAGTTGTTCACTGCAGCTGTCGCCACCTTAGCCACCGCTGCCGCCCTGGGCTGGTCTGGGCTGTTCCTGTGGGCTAGTGCCAAGAGGCATCGTGGCCGGAGTCTTGGTGGTTTGCTGCCACTGCCAGTTGCTGCTGCTGCTGCTCCAGGTTAGGCTAGGCTGTTTACACCAGCAGGACAGAAGTACCACAGTGTGAGTCTAGGGTCATTCACCACTGCTGAAAGCTGCTGCTGTTCCAGACTGCATTGGGCTGCTTGCACCAACCAGGCAGAGGCGCCGTGCCAGGGCCACTGAGGGAAGTCTTCATGCGGGCTCTGCATTAGAGATTTCTGTTTGTATTCTCTGGGTTGGCACTGTACCTTGGGAGTCTTCTGGGAGCCTTGGGATGCTTGCCTGTGTGTGGTCTTTGGAGGGTCCAGAGCCAGGATACTTAAGCAGCCTGGCATGAATCCCCACAACTTAAGCTGCTCAGCACAGAGCCCCATCACCAACAATGGGCGGGGGAAGGGTCTTCCCACTTTACTGTCTGTGTAGTTTTTTCCCTTTTCTTTTATCACTTCCTATATCTCTCTGAGCAATTGCATTTTTTTGGGGGGGAGGGTGTCACTTGGTGAAACAGAGCATTGAAAGCCAAACACTGTTTTTGGTTGGAGAGAGCTGTGGTGTTTCCCTGCTGTTCCATTGCCATCTTGGCCCCTCCTTGTCAGGTGGAATTTTTCTTAGGCGGCAAGTGGGCCTTGGTTACCAAAGGATAGGTACATAAAAGAATATGTTGTAAAGCCAGCAATTTGTAGTTAGACATTTCTGTTAATATAGCCTTCACAAGATTAGGGAACAAAGTGAGTGGTCTATCCTAAAGTATTTCAAAGGGATTAAATTCTTTAACATAATGGCTACATCTTGCTTGAAGAAGAGCAAAGTGAAGGAGACTTACGTAGCCATGGCCAGTCTCTGTATTTAATTTAGTTAAAGTTTCCTTTAAGGTCATACTCATTCTTTCTAGTGCCTTGAATTCTGAGGTCTATATATGGATTGTAACTTCCAATTTATTCCTAGGGCATTAGTTAATAATTGAGAACTTAGGCCATGAATGCAGTGCCAACTTCGGACCCCACAAGTAAGGGTAAGGCAAATCAAGGAATTATTACATGCCTCAGCTCAGCCTGAAAGTGTCCACTATTATAATAGATACCAATACCCATACTTCCCAGGCTTTACCTCTGTGAAGTCCACTTGCCCAATTCACCATCTGAGGTTCCTCACATATGAATTCTTTCCATATGTTCCAGCTTTTCAGCTTTTACCTGTTGGAAATTACCTACACACATTACAAAGGATTGTCAGGCTGAGGCCCCACTGGTTTTCAGAACAGTCTTAGGCAGTAGCCTCGGGCAATTTACCTTGGTGCAAATATCTACATATAAACTGACAGCTTAAGCCTCTATGCGTTTTTCCCAAGTTTAGTTTCAAAATTTGCACACTTATTACCACTGTTTTTGCTTCTTCCTTTAATCTTAAGAACTAGTAGCTCTAGAGACCCCGTTGGTTTTAGAGTGGTCTCCCAAGCTACCTAACCAGCTCAGATGTTTCTCTGTATCTTAGGGTCTCTAGTTTCTTTAACTCCTGTATAGTACTCTGAACCTTGGATACTTCTTCCATTTTATTCTCCTCCTTTTCTCTCAAACTTGCTTTCATGATCCCACTCTCCTTCTCAATGTGCTCCTTAACCTGCAAATGTTTTGGCAGGGTCACATGAGAGTTCCTTTGACTGGCCAACTGCTGTTCCTTCTCACAACCCCTTTGCTTGCTCTTCAGCTACTTCCTTAAGTTCACCAAGGTGCTATTGAGAGGTAAATTTTCCCACCTCCACCTGTTCCATTGGGACATGATATTTCTGCATTACATTTATGGTGAAGATCTCAGCAGTCTTTTTGGCTTTTTACTCTAGTAGTTTCTCTTTTTAGTTTTCCATTTCACTGTATTTTTGTGACAGATCTTTCAACTGTTTGTTTAGCGCTTCTGTTTTTCTTCCCAATGCTCTTTTCCTTTCCCCGGCATTCTTTATCAGACCATGTGGTCCTTTAACTCTTACTGAAGAGTAACAATCTCTTTCTTGAGCCTGATATTTCCTGTTCACTTTTCTTGGCCTCATCTTCTATGACATAGCACTTCCTCGTCTTTCTCTGTAACTATTCTTATCTTCTTTCTCTGTTGTTTTGAATATCTGGTGACACTCTTCAAAGCTTATAATCAACATGTACTTCAGCCTAATACATTCTTATATCAGGTCCAGCTCTTTTATTATGTCCACTATTTCTTAATGAAGCATCAGTATCTCTTCTTGGCCTCACTTGTGGTTAGCAAGGATGGTAGCATTGCTGTCTTGTGCTTCTGTTGGCCTCTGAACTGTGGTCCCCTAACTTGCCTCATGCTCACCCAGGCTAATGTACTTGAATTTCATTTAATTCTGACTGTTTTCTAGGTTCCTTTTGAGGATTTTCTTCTCATTTTTGACTCTCACAAGTTCGTAATTTATATCTTCAAAGCTTTTCTTCACGTCAATAATTCTCTGGTTTCTCCAGTGTACTCTTCTATTTGCTTTTAACCTCTTAGTCGGTTTTGTTTAGCACATATTGGAGATTCAATATTTTATAAACTGTGTTTTGAGATACAAGTGTGTGAATTTTTTCTTTGCCACATTTCTTCTTAATTTTATAGGGCTGTTTTTAAATTGAACACAGTTGGAATTCAGAGCCTCAAGCTCCTTTGCATGTTTCTCCAGAGATACAATCACATTTTCCAGGTGTTAATGGGATTACATAACCTGTCATTTTCAATCTTTCTCCCCCTTGGACATTCCTTTTTCCAATGTCCATTTTTCTTGCAATAAGCACATTGATCTAGTCCTAGAGGTTCCCTACTGCCATTTGCAAATGAATTGTACTGTCTTTGCCAAGGGTTTCTTGATCCCTATTCTAGTGCTCCTACCAAAACTCAAAGTCCCTTCTTACTCTTTTTTTTTCCAGGGTAACTCTGTTGTCAAACACCCACTGAGCAACCACTTGCAACTCAAAATACACCTTTCCCTCAAAACTTTATAACTTTTGAAGCTTTCTTCTAAGATATGGGGCTGACTAACAAAAGCCATATTCAGGGCTCTTTCATTCTCCAAGGCTTCAAGATCCATAGGCCTATAGGTCCTATAGGCTTCTGGGAGAAGTTTCAGAAAAGCATTAGGGTACTCACTGGGGAACTCTCCCATCTCACTCACCTTTCTGGCTTTCCAGCCTCTGCGGTATCACTGCTAACCAAACCTGGCAATAATTGGTAAACACCTCCATACCTCAATTGCTGTTAGTCTCAGCTTGGATAAATCTGGGGAAAGACTTGATCCAAATGGTCTGGTTCAATAGTGGAGCTACTGTCCGGTCCAGGGACCACATTCAAGTTACTGAGCTGTATTCACTCCCTTTTCTACCAGGTGAAAATCATCTGTAAAGTTTGCTGGCACTCATCCCAGTTGTGTGTGTGTGTGAAAATTACTGTCTCTAATGAGGTAATGAGCCCTGGTTGTTGTTTTGTCTGAAAAGGATGGATTTTGCTGTTTCCAGTAATACAGGTCACTAGTTGTAAAGGGATCATATATTAAAAAGGGGACCTGCCCACCATCTCCTCCATGTTCCCGTCTCAAGGGTAATAAGGGTAACATACCATACTGTACCACCTCAGGATGGTACAAGTAACCAATTTTCGCATGGGAGGACTTAACATTAGAGGTGCTCATGGCAAAGAATAGGAGAAAGAGTACATCAGTGCATCTTCTTCTGAGGGATTCTGTAACCCTGAGGGAGAATATTTTTGGGATATGACAAATTTAGGCCTTGTTCTCCCATCCTGAGAAAAGGAGTAAACAGAGGGTCATACAGGACACAGAACTATCAGCATGCACACACAGAACAATAGCCACAGACACTTAACCCACATGCCCCAAACCTCTCAATGTTGACCTCTATAGGAGGTCCCAGATGACAGAGAGGACATTCCAGATTGCCTCTTGAGGAGGTCACGGATGACCTCTGGAGGATGTCATATATGTCCTCCTTAGGAAGCCCTAGATGACCTCTCATGGATGTTCCAAATGGCTTCCCAAGGAAGTGTCAGATGAATTCCAAAGGAGGTCCCAGATGTCCTCTCAATGAGGCTGAGATTACCTCACCAGTAGCTCCCAGATGGCCACTCAAGGAGGCCACATATGAACTCCAGAGAAGGTTCAAGATAACCCTCTTGAGAAAGCCACAGATGACATCCTATATGGCTTCTCAAGGAAGTTCCAGATGATGTCCTAAGACAGCCATATATTTCTTATCAAGGTAACCTGAGATGACCTCCAAAAGAAGCTCCAGATGACCTCAGGAGGTGGTCCTAGATTGCCTCTTAAGGAAGCCCCAACCCAGATGCCCCTCAGTAGATGAATGGATCAAGAAAATGTAGTATATATACACAATGGAATTCTATGCCTCCACCAAAAAGAATGACTTTGCCCCATTTGTTAGGAAATGGAAAGACTTGGAAAAAATTATATTAAGTGAAGTAAGCCAGGCCCAAAGAAACTTAGGTCCATGGTTTCCCTTATTTCCCAATCACTACTTTTATAGAGGTCTCAGATGACCTCCTGAGGAAGCCCCAAATGACCTCTGGAGAAAGTCCAAGATGGCCCCAGGAGAAGGCTCCAGATGACCCCCAGGGTAGGTCTCAGATGGCTTCTCAAGGAAGTTGCAGATGTACTCTTGATGAGGTTCCAGATGGCTTCCCACGGAAGGGCTACATGACCTCTCAAGGAGGTTCCAGATGGCTTCCCAAAGAAGCCCTGCATGACCTCTCAAGGAGTTCCCAGATGGCTTCCCAAGGAAGCAACAGATGACCTCCAGAGGGGATCCCCAATCAGGCTGGCAAGCTTGCCCACACACCCCTAGAGGACACTAAATGACTTTTTGTCCATGATTCTCCTCCGGAGACAAACACTTGAGGTAGACTCTCAACCCTGAGTGCTGACACTCTCACCTATGGGGATTTTTCCCTGAGGCCAAGGCCTGATGCCATCCAAATGGATTATCTCGATGGGGGTCTCCAAAAATTAAGACCTCTATAGTTCAAGAGAATCCATAGAGACACATTTAATATCATAAATGTTCTCCTAACCACCAACCCCCAAAATTATGAAATCCAAAACTCCAAACATCAAAGGGCCAGCCTTTTTTACCCTTTCTTTTGTCTTTCCACTACAGAACTATACTTCCTTCGAGGTCTTTCCCTTTCTCCCTTCTACCAGTTCCTTCTTCTCTTCAGGCCTCTTCACTCTCCACAGGCCTGAACTGCTTTGAATGGGTCGTCAGTTGCCATGCTTTACCTCCTGCCCTCCCTCAACTTCTCCTCCTCCCAGGTCTTTCTCCTTCTGCTATCAAACCACTTCCTTCCTTACAGGACTTTTCCCTTTTTCTCTCTCCTTCTATTGCTCTGAACCAGAAGCCTATATAACGTCTGTACCCCTTCTTCACTCCAACTGCCTAACAGTTTTCAACTGTCAAATCCCAAACTGCCCACAGTCAAATTACTTCTCCACAGCTCAGCACGTGATGATTAATGCCCCAGCCCCTCCCACAGAATGCCCCACCGTCTTTGGTGGCATACTTCATCCTCTCTAGCTGGCCAGGAGATGGGGCCACACTGGTTATCTAAGCCTGTAGATTATCGGGGCCCTGCTGATTATTACAGTATCCTCCTTGTGAACTAGTAGCAATTGAAATTGGAAATTTGATTGTGATATTACAAATTCGTTGTGACATCACAAACACATGTTGACATCATCACCACCACGACATCACAAACCCATGGTGACAACATTGTCATTGTGACAACATGATTCCCTTGTGACATCTCAAACCTATTATGATCTCTTAGCTTCTTTGAAAAATCACATGCCCTTTTCAACATCAGTCCCTTTGTGTACCCATATCCTTGTTGTTAACTAATGACAATGGAAAGCAGACATGCCATTATAACATCAAAAAGTGTTTGTGACATCCTCAACAGTATGACATCACATTTTCATTATAAGCGCATCACCTCATTGTGACATAATCAAACTCAATGACATAATCGTATTATGACAACAATTCTCATTTTGACATCATAGACACATTGTGAATTCCTATTCTGTGATTTCATTGTATTTCATATGTGGCATGAGAGTTGCTATCAGAAACGCATTTTTGTGCCTAAATAACCATTTTGACATCATAATCACTTTGTGCCATCACAGTGCCATTGTGATGTCACTAGCCCAATGTGACAGCACAAACCTCTCCTCTCCTCCTAACATTTGTGACATGCTGACATTGTGATATCAGACTTTTTGCCCTCATAATTTGTTTTCAACCTCATATTTCATGTATGACATTAGATACCAAAAATCCACTGTGACATCATGACCATTGTGACATCACACTGACAGATGTAATGATCATAGTGTCACATTGTGGCATCACAAAAGGTATTGATGACACAATTAATTGATGATGACCTACAGGTAAGGGGTCAGAGTAGGTCTATGATGTCACAGTTGGTTGGTGATATCCAAATGGCATAAAGGATCTCATTTATCATGAAATCATAGAGAATATGAGTTCCAAAACAGACTGTGCTATCTCCAAAGGCATGTGTTGTCACAAATGTGATGAAGTCCTAGGAGGATTGTGATGTCACAGTGTGACACAATATTTATGATATCTGTCAGTATGATGTCACAATGACAATGATGTCACAGTGGATTTCTGATATCACATATCATAACTGAAATATTATAAGGTTGAAAATAGATTACGAACTCATAAAGGGCCTAAGACATCACAATTGCAGAACATCACAAGACTTATGAGGACAGGTCAAGTTTGTGATGTCAGTGTGTTAGTGATACCACCATGGCACTGTGATAACACAAAGTGATTGTGATGCCATACATTTATGAGATCACAATGGTTTTCTGATATCAACCCAGAGGCCACATCATTTGAAAGAGAATGAAATAGAATAGACATTTACAAGGTATCTATGACATCACAATGATAATATAATGTCATAATGATATGAGGTCATTGTAAATTGGTGATGTTGCAAGGAGATAATGGTGTCACTCTGATGATGGGGTAACAAAGGTTTGTGATGTTACAATGGCATATATGAATACAATTGTCATGTGTTCACAATGAGGATATGGGTATACAAAGGGACTGAAATGTCACAAATGTCATGTGTGTTTTCAAAAGTACTTAGGGGCCATGATAGCTTCATGATACACAGTTGTGATGAGTTCACAATAGGTTTTTGATGTCATGATGATTTTGTAATATCTTAAACACATGTGCAATTTCAATTGCTTTTTCACAATGTGCATACAAGTTCACAGAAGGAGCTTGAAGTCCTAATGGGCATGAATTTTTAAAAATGTTATGAGGCCATATTAGGTTTGTGAATACACAATGGGACATTAATATCACCATGGCAATGTCAACTCACTGCGTCACGTCAAAATATTATTTTGGTGTCACAATTAGTTGATGATGCCACATTGGTGATGAGGTCACAAAAGATTGGTGATGTCACAATGTGTGGGGCATGTCAAAATGACATAATGTTTCTCAATTGTCTTTAACTTACAATGAGTATCTGAGTTCACAGAAGGACTGTAGTTTTTCCAAAAGTATGTGTTGTCACAAATATATTGAAATCCAAAAAGGTTTGTGATGTCAGAATTTGACGCAATGGTTATGACATCTGGCAGTGTGATGTTACCATGGTCATGATGTCACTGGGAATTTGTGATATCAAACGTCATATGTGAAATCTAATGAGGTCCACAACAGATCATGAGGACAAAAAGGCTTAAAAAAATTGCAGCATGTCACAACATTTATGATGACAGGATAGGTTTGTGATGTCATGGTAGGTTAGTGATATCACAATGACAATGTGATGTACAAAGGGGTTGTGATGTCACAATGGTTATGAATTCAAGATTTGTTTATGATATCAACCTACAGGCCACATTTGAAATGCAATGAAATCACAGAAAAGGCATTCATAATGTGTCTATGATGTCACAATGACAATGTCATGTTATAATTCTATCATATTATTTTACTTTTGTGATTTCAGAATGAGCAGATGGTGTCAAAACTACAATGTGATGTCACAATTGTGATGATCTCACAAACTTTTTGATGTTAAAATGTCATGTTTGATTCTCAATTGTCAATATTTCATGGTGGGGATTTGGGTACACAAAGGGACTGTGATGTCACAAAACTATGTATTTTTTTCAAAGGTTATAAGAGGTCATAATAGGTTTGGGATGTCACAATGTGATCCTGGTGTCAAAACAGCAATGTGATGTTACAATGTGTTTGTGATGTCACAGTGTTGGTGAGGTCACAATGGGTTAGTTATATCATGAGTTTGTAATATCACAAATTTGTCCAATTTCAATTTCTCCTAGATCACCATGATACACTTAATAACCAGCAGTGACCCTATCATCCATGGGAACAGATAGTCATCATGGCCTCCTGGTCTGGACCACAGGAGAGGCGGGTGCATGCAGCTGAAGGGAGCAGCAAATGCTGCTGAAGGAGATAGGTTGTCAAGCCCCACATTGTGAGCTGCCATGAAGTGATTGGGCATGGACATTTGGGAAGTGATGATTGAAAACTGTTATGCAGGAAACATACTGCAGTGGGGGAAGGGTACAGCCTATACATAGGCTGCATGTTCAGAGCAACACAAGGGGAGAGAAAAGAGGGAAAGGCCTGGAAGGAAAGAAGTAAAGAGACTGCAGGAGGGTAAAAACCTGGGAGGAGAGGAAATTGAGGGAGACCAAGAGGTGAAGGATGACAACTGGCCACCTGGACAGGGCAGGGCAGGCCTGTCAAGAGTAGAGAAGCCTGAAGAAAAGAAGGGAATGGTGAAAGGAAAAAAATGAAAAGACCTGAAAGGTAGGACAGGTCTGTAGAGAAGGAGGATGAATAGAAAGAAAAAAACCTTGTCCTTTGAAGTTTGGAGCTTTGGAGATCATTATTTTTGGGGTTGCTTATTTGCAGGCCAGATAACAAATGGTTGGGCTGCTCTTTGGAGGTCTGAGGGTTCATGGTTGAAGCTGCATTTAGCTGTGGGCATCTAGCCCAGGTCAAGGTAGACACTTGTTACAAAATTTATGAGGACGAGAGGTTTGTGATGTTACATTGCATTAATAATATCACAATGTCAATATGAGGTCACAAAGGGATTGTAATATCACAATGGTGATGTGGTCACAATGGGTTTCTGAAATCAACCTATATGTCACATTAGAGATATAATGAAACCACAGAATAGGCAATCACATTGTCTCTATGACCTAACAATGAAAATGTGATGTCATAATGCTATGACCTCATTGTCATTTTGGGATGTCACAATGATTTGATGGTATCATAACAACAATGTGATCTCACTCTGGAGATGATGTGACAAAGTGTTTGTAATGTTACAATGGCATGTCTGATGTCAGTTGTCCTTTGTTCACAATGAGGATATGGTTACCCAAAGGGACTGTGATGTCACAAGTACCATGTGCTTTTTCAAAAGTGCTAAGAGGTCACAACAGATTTGGGATGTCACAAGGTGACCAAGATATCACTGTGGCAATGTGATGTCACAATGGGTTTGTGATGTCACAGTGGTGATAAGGTCACACTTGGATAATGGTGTCACAAAGAATTTGTAATATCACCATTACATGTCCAATTTCATTCTACTAGATCACAATGAAGATACTAGTTCACATAAGGAGCTACAAGTCAGAAAGGCCATAAATTTTGTAAAATATTATGAGGAAATAATTGGTTGGTGAAAATGCAATGGTGAAAATCCCATTGGTAATGTGATGTTACCATTACATGGGATAGTATTGTTTTGAAGTCACAAATTGTTGGTGATGCCATACAGGTGATGAGGTCACATAGGTTTGTGATTTCCCAATGAGATGGTGATGTCAAAATCTCATGCCAGATCTCTAATTGACAATGAATATATAAGTTCAGGAGGGTTAATGATGTATCCAAAGGCATATGTTGGCACAAGTGTCATGAGTCTTAACAGGTTTGTGATGTCACAATGTGACTCAGTGGTCATGATATCTGGCAGTGTGTCACAGTGGTCATGATGTCACAGTGGATTTCTGATATCACATGTCATACCTGAAGTATCATGAGTTAAACAATTTATGAACTCAGAGAGGCCAAAGGGATCACACTGGAATCATGTCAAAAATTTATGAGAATAAGAAAGTTTGTGATGTCACAGTGGGTTAGTGATATCATAATTGCAATATAGTGTCATCAAGGTATTGTGATGTCATAAACATTATGTGGTCACAATGTATTTCTGATATCAACAAACCTGCCACTTTTGAAATAGAATGAAATCACAGAATAGGCATTCCAATGTGCCTGTGGCATCACAATGACCATGTGATATCATAATGCTATGATGTCATTGTTTTATGATGTCATGATGGGCTGATGTTGTCATAATGACAATGTGATATTACACTGTTGATGATGTCATAAAGGTTTTGCGATGTTAAAATGACATGTCTCATCTCAATCGTCATCAGCTCAAAATAAGGGTATGGATACCAAAAGGCCTGTGATTTCGCAAAGGCCATGCTTTCTTTCAAAGCTTCTGAGGTCATAATAGGTTTGGGATGTCACAATGTGATCATGGTGGCACAATGTCAGTGTGATATCCCAATGAGTTTGTGATGTCACCACGGTGATTAGGTCACAATGGTTTAGTGATGTCTCATCAAGTTTGTAATATAACAATGACATATACAATTTCAATTTCTTCTAATTCACTATGAGGATAATGTAATAACCAGTGGGGCCAGAATTATCTGTCTGAGCTGATAATCATTGTAAATTCTTGGCCTGGCCCACCGGAGAGTGTGGGGAATGCCGCCAAAGGTGAAGTGTCAAGCCTCACATGGTGAGCTGTCAAGGAGTGATTGAGCATTGGGCAGTTTGGGAACTGATTGTTGAAAACTGTTAGGCAGAAGACCCGTTAGAGTAAAGAGAGGTAAACCTATATATAGGTTGCATTTTCAGAGTATTGGAAGGGGAAATAAAAATGGGTGCTACCTGGATGGAATAAAGAGAAAAATCTGAGAAGAGAGGAAGTTGATGGAGAGCAGAAGGTTGGCAAGTGGTCACGGGGGCAGAGTAGGGCAGGCCTGTGGAGAGTGGAGGAGAGTGGAAGAGAAGAAGGAAGTGGTGGAAGGGATAAAGGGAAAGACCAGGAAGGAAGGACAGCTCTGTAATGAAGGAGGGAGGAATGGAAAAGTAAAAAGCCTTGCCCATTGAGGTTGGAGCTTTGGAGATCATAATTTTTTGGATGGTGGTTTGCAGACCAATTAAAAAGGGTGGTGCTGCCCATTGAAGTTCTGAGGTTTGTTGGTCAAGGATGATCTTGGACCTGGGTATCCAGTCCAGGATAAGGTAATCACAGTCCCCTTTCTATTGTAAATTGTTTTATTATATTAAATTTGACTCAATGGCTTGTGTCCTTGCTTTAGGGGTCATAAGTACATGACTTCACAGAAAAAAGCTTGAAATCTCAAAGACCATGAATTTTCTAAGATGTGATGTCGCCATAGTAGGTTTGTAAAAACACAATGAAACAATGATGTCACGATGGCAATACCACAATATAATGTCAAAATAATGATTTCATACCACAATTAGTTGTTGATGCCATTCTCGTGATGAGCACAATAAATTTGTGATGTCACAATGAGTTCGTGATGTCAGAGTGGCATGGCAGATCTCAATTGTCATTAATTGGGAATGAATATATGAGTTCAAAAAGTGACTGTAATGTCTCCAAAAGCATGTGTTGTCACAAACGTAATGCTGTTCTAACAGTTTTGTGATGTCACAATGTGACACAATATTCATGAAATCTGGCAATATGATGTCACAGGGGATTTCTGATATCACATGTCATACCAGAAATATGAGATTGAAAACAGATTATGAGCTCACAAGGACCTAATATATAACGAGGGCAGCATGGCACAAAACTTATAAGGACAGGACTGGTTTGTGATGGCACAACAGGTTAATGATATCACAATGGCAATGTGATGTCACAATGTATTGTGATATCAGAATGGTTATATATTGTCAAAATGGGTTTCTGAAATAGAATGAATTCATACAATAAGCCTTTACAATGTTACGTCTATGATGTAACAATGTCACTGTGATTTATACTGCTATGATGCCATTGTTGTTTGGTGATGTCACAATGAGTTGATGGTGTCATAATGACAATTTGATGTCACTGCTGATTTATGATGTTACAATGGTTATGAGGTCACATTATGTTTCTGATATCAACACATATGTCAAATTTGCAATAGAATGAAATAGCTTTGCACTGGTGGCTCACACCTTTAATCATAGCTACTCAGGAGGCTGAGATCTGAGGATCGCAGTTCAAAGCCAGCTCAGGCAGGAAAGTTCATAAGACTCATCTCCAATAAAAACAACTAGAAAACCAGAAGTGGTGCTGTGGCTCAAGCGATAGAGTGCTCACCTAGAGCGGAAGAGCAGGGACAGCAACCAAGCCCAGAGTTCAAGCCCCACAACCGGAAAAAAAAATACAATTAAAAATAAGCATTCACAATCTATCTGTAACTTCACAATGACAATGTGATCTCATAATGCTATCTTGTCATTGTACTTTTGTGATATCAAAAGTAGTTGACGCTGTCATAATGAAAATGTTATGTCACACTGGTGATGCCACAAAGGGTTCGTGATATTACAATGGCATATCTGATACCAATTGGAAGTTCATAATGAGGGTATAGTTACACAAAGCGACTGTGATGTCACAAAGGTCATATGTTTTTATCAAAGGTGCTAAGAGGTCTTTATAGGTTTGGGATGTCAAAATGTGATAGTGATGTCAAATGGTAATGAAAGTTCTCAATGGGTTTGGATGTCAAATTGGTAATGAAATCAAATAGTTTTGTGAAGTCATACCTCAAAATCACATGTCCAATTTCAGTTGCTACTATTTCACAATGAGGATATGAGTTCACAGAAGAAGACTGAAGTATAAAGACCATGAATTTTCTAAAATGCTATGAAGACATACTAGGTTTTAGAAAACACAATGGAACAGTGATATAATAATGGCAATGTGATGTTGCAATATGATTACTTAATAAGATTTTCATATCACAATTGGTGATGCCACACTAGTGATGTTTACAAGAGGTGTGTGATGTCAAAATGGGTTGGTGATATCAAAATGACACATGTGATCTCAATTGTCATTAACTCACAATGAGTATATGAGCTCATAAAGGGACTGTGGTATCTCCAAAGGCATGCGTTGTCACAAAAGTGATGAAGTCCTAACAGGTGTGTGTTGTCAGAATGTGACAAAATGCTCTTAACATCTATCAGTGTGATGTCACTAT
The DNA here is from genome assembly GCF_019054845.1 of Dipodomys spectabilis. Lineage (NCBI taxonomy): Eukaryota > Metazoa > Chordata > Mammalia > Rodentia > Heteromyidae > Dipodomys > Dipodomys spectabilis. Next base: position 23,507 of record NW_024872119.1, read on the forward strand.
GATCTAAATGTCACACTGGATTCGGGTATCACATTTCATACCTGGATTGGGTGTGAGAGGATTGGAATTTCACAGTGGGTTAGTGATATCACTATGGAAATGTGGGATCACAAAGGTATTGTGCTACCACAATGGCTATTAGATCACAATGTGTTTCTACTATAATAGGTTTGTGCTGTCACAATTTTTTTGGGAGGGGGTTTGTAATGTCTTGTGTTTTTTTTTTTTTTTATTGTGAGAATACCGTACAGAAAAGTTACAATTACATGGGCAAGATAACGAGTACATTTCTTATCAAGCATTATTGCCTCCTCGTTTCCCCTTCCAAACTCTTCCCATACTCCTCCTCTCTCCCCACTCAATCCTCCTCCCACCCCCCACCAAAGTTTTTAAGTTCGTTTTTCGACAAAACGACTTGTACATCTCATTGTTGCAATGGGTCCTCCTGTATCCCTAGTTAAATGATTTGTTATTTTTTTCCCTTCCCCTCCACAAACTATACCAACATCAAATACAGTGAAAGTATGGGTTATACTGTGGGGGAGGGACATACAAAGCAACATAGAAATCATCTTATAAATATGATAGAAAAAATTGCATGAAAGGAAAAAAAAACAAAAAAAATTGGAATACTTATCTTAGGGTTCATTCCAGTAACATCAACTTATCTGACCTTTTCTACTTGACTCAGACATATACTAGTGATTGCAAATAAGGGAAACCTGGAACCTATGTTTCTTTGGGGCTGGATTACTTCACTGAATATAATTTTTTCTGAGTCTTTCTAATTACTAACAAATGGGGCAATATCATTCTTTCTGATGGAGGCATAGAATTCCATTGTATGTATGTGTATATATATGTATATATGCCACATTTTCTTGATCCATTCATCTACTGAGGGGCATCTAGGTTGGTTCCATATCTTAGATATGGTAAATAATGCTGAAATAAATATAGTCGTGCTGGTAGCTTTAGTGTGGTCTTGTTTGTGTCACAACTGGTTGGAAATGTCACAATGGCATGCTGGATCTCAAATGTCATTAATTCACAATGAAGATATGAGTTGACAAAGGGACCGTGTTATCTTCAATGTCATGTGTTGGCACAAATGTGATGAAGTCCTAACAGATTTGTGAGTACACAATGTGACACCATGGTCTTAATATCTATCCATATGATGTCACAATGGTCATGATGTCAGTCAATTTCTGATAGATATCATATGTCCTACCTGAATTATTATGAGTTTGAAAACAGATTCTAAGCCTACTGAAGGACTAAAATATCTTAATGGCTGCATATTACACAAGTTATGACTAAAAACACATGGTCTTTGGAGCTTAAGATCCTTTCTTTGAAATTGTATCCTTATTGTGAACTAGTAGAAATTAAAATTGGACATGTCATGGTGATATTACAAACTCATATTGACAACACAAACTCATTGTGACCTCATCACCACTGTGACATCACAACCCCATTGTGACATCACATTGCTGTTTTGCCTTCACAATCACATTGTGACATCACAAAGCTATTGTGAGCTCTTAGCACCTTTAAAGAAACACATAACCTCTGTGGCTTCACAGACCTTTGTGTAGCCATATCCTCATAGTGAACTAATGAAAATTGTGATCACACATAGTATTGTATCATCACAAATACTTTCTGCAATAATTATGACTGTGAAATCACATTGTCATCATAACACCATCATCTCATTGTGACATCACCAAACCCCAATAACACCATACCATTTTTCTCTTTTTTTCTTCTGTGTCTTTTTTATTATAAGTACAGTGTACAGAGGGATTACATTTACATGAGCAAGGTAATGAGTTCATATCCTATCAAACATTGCTGTCTTAACATCACTTTGTCATTTTGATGTCATAGACCCATTGTGAATGCCTATTCTTTGATTTCATTCTATTTCAAATGTGCCATGTGGGTTGATATCAGGAAACCACTGTGAACTCTTAACTTTTGTGACATCAAAATCTCTTTGTCACAGCACATTGCCTTTGTTATATCACTAACTCACTGTGACATCAAATACCTCTCCTGTCCTCATAACTTTTGTGGCATGCTATTGTGATGTCTTAGGCCCTTTGTGAGTTGAAAGTCTGTGTTCGACCTCATATTTCAGATACGACATGAGATATCTAAAATCCAGTGTAACATAATGATATCACACTGCTGGACATCAAAACCATTGTGTCACTTTGTGACATCTCAGATCTTTTAGTTCTTCAGCTTTTTGACTACATATACATTAGTGACATCAGAATCCCTTCCCAAACTCATATACTCATGGTGAGTTAATGACAATTGAGATCCCATATGCCATTGTGACATCATGAACCCCTTGGGACATGTCCAATCTATTACGACCACCTCATCAGTATGGTGTCACCAATTGTGACATCAAAACATTATTATAACAAGATATTGAGACATCACATTGTGTTTGTGAAATCACTGTCCCATTGGGTTTTCTCATAATATGACCTCATACTATGAAGCTTCTTCTATCTCCTGGTATCCTCATATTGAATTCTAAGTAATTGAAATTGGATATATCATTCTGATATTACAAACAAATTGTGATATCACAAAACCGTTGTGATCTCATCCCACCACGGTGACATCAAAAACACAATGGGACATCTCATTTCCATTGTGACATGATGAATCACATTGTGCCATTCAGATTAGGACCTCTTACCACCTTTGAAAACACACATGGCCTCTGTGACATCAGAGAACCTTTTTTGTATCCATATTCTTATGGGGAACTAATGACAACTGACAGACATACCATTGATACATAACAAATCCTTTCTGACTTCATCATAATTGTGACATCATGTTGGCATTATGACACCATCAGCTCATTTTGACGTGTAAAACTACAATGACATCATAGCATTGTAACATCACATTGTCATTCTGATGTCATACACACGTTGTGGTTGCCTATTATGTTTTTCATTCTATTTTTAATGTGGCATGTCAGTTGATATCAGAAGCCCATTGTGAGTTCATGACCATTGTGATATCATGATGCCTTAGTAGCTTTACATTGACATTGTGATGTCACATTGCCAAATTGATGTCACAATGGGATTTTGATGTGACAATGGTTATGATATCACAATGAATTTCTGATATCAACCCACATTTCAAATACAATGATTAGGCATTCATAATGTGACTATGATGTCATAATGTCATAATGGCAAATGCTATAATGTCATAAGCTAAAGATGTTATAACAACATTTTGATGTCACACTGGTTATGACGTCACACAGAGTTTGTAATGTTACAATGGTTATGAGGTCACAATGTGTTTCTGATATCAACTGATATGCCACATTTGAAAAAGAATGAAATCACAGGATATACATTCACAATGTTTCTATGACAGCAAAATGGCAATGTGATGTCATAATGCTATGATGTCACTGTAGCTTGGTGATGTCACAATGAGCTGATGGTGTCATAACAACAGTCGGATTTCACATTGGTATGACGTCACAAAGGGTTTGTGATGTCACAATGGCATGTCAGATCTTAATTGCCACTAATTTATGGTGAGGATATGAGATTGAAGTCACAACATACACAAATGAAGTATGATGATGCAAAGGCCATGTTTTTTGTTACAAGTGCTAAAGTTGCTAACAGGTTTCGTTTGTTCAAGTGTTAATGATATAAAAATGATAAAATTATTGATATAAAAATGAGTTAATGATGTCCAAACTAGTTTGTAATAAATGAGTTAATGATGTCCAAACTAGTTTGTAATGTGACATCTTACTTCACATTTGAATTGCTAGAAGTTCACAATGATACAATTCACAGAAGGAGCTTGATATCCCAAAGGCCATGAATTTTCTAATATGTGATGAGATCATAATAGGTTTGTGAAAGTATGTAATATCACAATTGCAATATGATGTCAAATTATAACGTCATAATAGTGTTGTTATATCACAATTATTTGATGATGCCATAATAAAGATGAGTTCAAACTAGTTTTGTGATGTCGCAGTAGATTGGTGATGTGACAATGGCATTCCAGACCTCAATTGTCATTAACTCACAATGAGTATATAAATTTAGAACGGGCTTGTGACGATTCCAAAGCATTTGTTGGTACAAATGTGATGAAGTCAGAACAGATTCGTGATGTGACAATGTGACACAATGGTCATTAAATCTAGTAGTGTGATGTCACAATGTTCATGATGTCACAGTATATTGCTAATATTTCATGTCATACCTGAAATGATATGTCAAAAATAGATTGAGCTCTCAATGAGCCTAACACAGTGGCAACATGTCAGAAAACATGAGGACAGGACATGTTTGAGTTGGCACAGATGTTTAGAGATATCACAGTGGCAATGTTATGTCACAAAGGGATTGTGATATCACAATGATTATGAAGTCAAAATGTGTTTTTTATATGAACCCACATGCCACATTTGAAATATAATGAAATCAAATAATAGGCATTCATAATGTATATATGATGTCACAATGACAATGTGATATCATAGTGGTGTGATGTCATTACATATTTGTGATGTCACAATGAGCTGATGTCATAATGACAATGTGACATCACACTGATGATTATATTGTAAATCCTTTGTGACATCCATACATCATCCATCCATACTCAGAGACATGGAGTTATTGCCTTCTTTTTTTTTCTTTGGCAGGTCCGAGGTTGAAATATGAGCCCAGGCCCTATGTCTGATCTCCTCTTGCACAAGAGTAGTCCTCTGCCCTTGCGCCACAGCCCCAACCCATGGGGATATTTTCCTGTGATCTCTTATAAATAAGAATGTCTTGGACTTTCCTGCCTTTGCTGAATTCAAATTGGCATTCTATACATCTCAGCCTCCTGAGGAGCTAGTATTACAGGCAGGAACCACTGACAGCAGGCTTTCTTTTCTTCTTGTTGTTCTTTTTTTCATTGTGACCATCTGAAACCTTCACAGTATTATTCCAATGGTTTTCATTGGAAGTAAACTACCTAACCCTGGAGTTCGAATGCCAGGACTGCCACCCACAAATGGAGAGAGATCCTAAAAGACTAGTTCCTATTTATGTGAATGTTAATGGAATGTGTAATAACAATTAATTTTGCAGTTAATTCGTGATTCTATTTTATAATGCCACACAAAAATTATTGGATTTATATCTTCCATTCTAGCACCATGGTATGATTCCCCTAATGGAAGGATATTGACTATTTTTTATTAAAATTTTTATAAGTATTCAACCATGATACTTCATTAAATGGAGACATAATTTAATAACTAATAATGGGTGACTATATTTATATAATTTAATGATATCCTCACATTCTCTCTCTGTATATATATATATGTGTGTGTGTGTGTGTGTGTGTGTGTGTGTGTGTGTGTGTGTGTGTATGTATATATATAGCCTTCTACACATCTATCAATATATATATAGGGCACTACTGTGGCTTGATCACAGGTCCTTAGAACTTCCTGGCAGCTCAGATTTCCAGAGGCTGGTGTGCTAAGACTGTGACCCCATTTATGGATTAGCCATTGTAGGCCGTGAGTTGAAATCGCAGCATCGCCAAAAATTTATTCATGTAGGAAGAAACCACTTTCGACACATTTTTTTCCTGAAAAAAAAATCCTGGGTCTCAGTATGATGTATAATCCATATGCAAATATATACTCGTGATAGGATGTAATAAATGAAATGTTATATGTGT
>NW_024872120.1:0-27779 GCF_019054845.1 Dipodomys spectabilis
TCTCACTAATCCACATTCCCAGCCCCTTCATATTTTCCTTAATGGTAGTTTTTAAACATAAGTATGCTACCATTTTAAGTCCCCTAGGTTAATTTTCTGAATACTGGTTACTTCTACAAAACCTGATATTCTTTTCCCCTGCCTGATTTGTGACTGGTCCTGCATTGGCCTCATAATTAATGTAAATAAAGGCTGCTAAGAGCTGCTGTGTGCATCATATAATGACACAGGACTGGAAACCTGGAAGAGAAAAGCCATGGGTATGAAATGAAGAAAATGGTGCAGTATGCACTAGGAGCATATTTGAAAAAATGAATGAGTAAATAAAAGAAAAAGCATTGCATACAGTCTGTTTGTACTCATGGAGGTAATATACACACATTAGTAGGTAGGGCATTGATAAATAAACTTGGCCTTCTCTTTTGAAATTTTTTTGTGGTCATCCCAGGGCTGAAACTCGGGGCCTGATGCGTTCCTTGGCAGTTTTTCCCAAGGCTGAGGTGTTACCACCACCACAGCTTCTCTTTCAGCCATCTGGTCATTAATTGGACATAAGCACCTCCCAGGCTTTCCTGCCAGTTCTAGCCTGTGTTTCCTGCTTGGCTTTCTCTCTCAAAGCTGGAACTCTTCCCTCTGGACCACTGCTCCACTTCTAGTTTTCTGGTGGTTTATTTGAGATAAGAGTCTCACAGACTTCCTGCTCAGGCTGACTTTGAATGGCGATTTCCTGAAGAGGCTTCAAGCAGCTTTTCTCAAGGATACACAGAGGAGCTGCTCCACACAAAACCTTATTGTAAATCTCAAGAGGAACTAGAGGAAAAGAGATACATGAAGATGCTTCTAGGGTGTTCTAGATACTTAAGGTTGGAGACACAAAACACTCATAATTATTAGATCATTTTATTGGCAAAAGGAACAATGCAGACATTATGAGAATCATTGCAGCTTTCAGTCCTCTCATCCTGAGACAGCAAATTCACTGCAACTCAATGCTAAGTGACAGAACTGGCATGTCCTGCGGATATTTTCTCCCAATTCCTGTGACACTCATTTCTCACTTTTGGATTCAAGCCTGTGACCAGAGGGGAAGATGAGGCGAGAAAATCCTTCTCAGTGAAAACAGCCATAAAGATCATTGGGTAGTTAACTTATAAATTCAAGACATTGGAATGACCCTGTTAAGAAGTCATATTGTCCAGATTAAAAAATGAAGAAGAAAGAAGGTACCAGTGGCTGCTGACTGTAATCCCAGCTCCTTAGGAGGCTGAGATGTAGAGAATCTTAGTTTGAATCCAGCCAGCATAGGAAAGTACATGACACTGTTATTTCTAAGAGATCACAGAAAAAAACAAAGTGGGGCTGTGATTCAAGGTTAATGCACTATCCTTGAGCAAAAGGAGCTCAGGGACAATGCCTAGACTCATAGTTCAACCCCAGGAACTGCCCCATCAAGGAGCCTGTACCTGCATATCTTTGTGTATGTATGGACGTATTCCTATAGGTGAAGCTCCAGAGTAGCTATGATGAACGGCACCAAGCTAGGAAATTTGTATTCAATAAAATGATTTCATAACAGAGACTGCTTTCATGACATTGCATGTTCCTGGGCTCCCTTCACTGGTCCCAGTAAACCTGTGGGTTTCTCTGCATCCCAGGCCTTGTGGACGAAATCTCTCTCATTTCCTGGACAGGCAGAAAAAAGGCCTCATTCCTGTACTGTTGTATAACAAACAACTGCATCCGGGTCAGATAGTGAGAAGGAGTGCAGGCGGGCTCCGAAGGTCAGGAGAGAAAGGTCACTATGTACTCGCAACTATCTCTCTCCACAGTGCTCTGTTTTGACAGGAAGCTTTCATTTGTGCCACCTCCCATGGCAGGCCAAATACTGTGAACTTATCCTGCCTTTGTGAGACTATATACCAGTGTTCAGATACAGTTCTCAATGTAATTCAAAAGTCCTTCTGGCAGACAACTAGGGCACTGAAGCTCATGAAATGTTTCATTGACGGCAATGTTGGGCCTACGATGCCTTTCCTAGGTTTTTGCAAGCTTGGGAAATCCAAGCACATATCTGATATCACAAAGCTTCCCGTCTTGAGGGCTGGTGAATCTCATCAGGTTTTGAAACTTTTGACCTCTCCTAGTTGGGCCCTGGGTGGCTAGCTCTTGGGGACACTGGGCTAAGGTGTTGACCATGATCTCAGTGAAGAAGCTTGGTACCTCACCATTTTGTGTAACAGCATCACTCATAATCTGTGTGTGTGTGTGTGTGTGTGTGTGTGTGTGTGTGTGTGTATACGCGCATGCGCATGCATGTGGGCCCATTCACCATTCTTGGAAGTTGAACTCAGGACCTGAGCACTGTACCTAGATTCTCTTGTACAAAGATAGTCCTCTCTTACTTGAGCCACAGAACCACTTCAGGCTTTTTTTTTTATTGATGTGGTCCTTAGAAATCAAACCCAGAGTTTCATATATGCAAAGCACTCTACCCCTAAGGCACATTCCCAGCCCACTATTTCAGGTTTGTTAGTTTTCTATCATTTTTTATTGTTGTAGTAGTTGATATCTAGGCATGGGTGCTGTCCTTGAGCTATTCAGCTCAAGTCTTGTGCTCTACTACTTGAGCCAAAGCGCCATTTCAGCTTTTCTGGTGGTCCATTGGAGCAAAGTGTCTCAAGGACTTTCCTGCCCAGGCTAGCTTTGAACCATGAACCTCAGATCTCATCCTCCTGAGTAGCTAGGATGACAAACATGAGCGTCAAGCACTCAGCTTCCACTTCAGGTTTCTTAGTGGTGAATTGGAGATAGTCTCATGGTACCTTTTTGCCTGGGATAGTTTGGAACCCAGATCCTCAGATCTCAGCATCCTGAGAAGGAAGGATGACAGATTTCAGCTATAGACCCCTAGGCCATGGCTTCTGGTGCAAGGGGCTCCTTGGCTCCACATGGTGGAGTGCTATCCATGAGCCGAAGAGGTAAGGGTCAGTGCCTAGGCCCCTAGTTCAAGGTTCATGACTGAGAAAATACAAAACAAAACAATTGTCCGCAGGAGACAACTCAGTAGTCTTCAGTAATAAATAATTTTGTTCCTGCCATGGGGACCTATCTGAGCCTCAATATTCTTGTCTGCATAATCATCTCAGTTATGGAGCTCTTACAAGGACAAGTTGAAAGAATGTACCCTGTGAAAGACACTGCACATGACACTCTTTGCATGACTCAGCACACAGCATCCTGTGAGAGTCTCAGCACCCAGCACCCAATGCAGGACTCAGCACACTCCACCTTGTGAAGGACTCAGCATATAGCACCATGGCATGTGCAGGACTCAGCACAGATCACCCTATGGAGGACTCAGCACAAAGCTCTGTTCCACAAGCTATAATTAGAATTAAGGTGGTTTCACATTCTTCGAGGATCATTTCGTATCTATTGGTTTAGTGGGGTGTTTTTATTTTGGGGGAGGTTAGTTATGGTGCTTGAGCTCAAAACACGGGGATACTATTCTAATAACATTTGCTCAAAGCTAGTGCTCTACCATTTCAAGCCATATTTCAAAGATTCTAGCAGACTTCCTGCCAGGATTTAAAGCCCCCAAGCAGCCAAGATGTCTGGGGTAAGCCAGGGTAAGCCAAAATGATGGGGGTAACCCATGGAGCTGGGTTACAGCAGTTTACATCTGGCTAAGTCAGGTTAGGTGACAGCTGTCAGCACCAGACTCCTAGCTTTCTCTGTGATGAGGTATTTGATGTCCTATCCTTCTATAGTTGCAGTGAGTATATTCTACCTTTTTTTTTTATCTTTTGGCAGTCCTGGGACTTGAGTAAGGGCTTTGACACTGTCCCTAAGTGTTTGTGCTCAAGGCTAGCACTCAGTTGATTGAAAGACAGCAGAACTTCTAGATTTACTTTTTATGTGGCACTGAGGGTTCGAACCCAGGGTTTCGTGCTTACTAGTCAAGCACTTAACCAACAAGCCCCAGGAGTGAAAGAGTTATAAATAGATAGAGGTTGCTGTGTATAATTTTCTATACACAAAAGATGTCTGTACATTATTAATTTATAGATAATATTACTACGAATTTTTAGGTATTAAGTTGTGTCTCCATTTAATCATGTGTCTCAGTTAACAATTAATAAAGCATTAATTAAAATTATAAGTACATACATCTGTACATAAATTACATATTTTATAGAATGCAACAGATGTCTATATAATTAAATTATGCATCATGTGTTACTACCAATTATTAGGTATTTATGTTTCCATGCAATTTTCTTTCTATTAATGCTTAACAAAATATTAAACTTAATCCATGTCCTATAATTAGTGTGTCTAATTTTATCCTAGATGATTCACTACTAATTCAATCTGTTTTTCATTTATTGTAGTGACAATTCTTCCACCAATGACATTTTTTACATTTATGGCATCCTATTACATAGCATATATATTTGCATCTGAATTATACATCCTGTCACTGAGCACTTTAAAAGAAAAGAAAACATGTGTCACGCTCGGCTATTTCCTCCTCGATTACATTTTTGGCAGTACTGGGATCTAAATTCAGGGCCTAGAAGGCTCAATTCATGAATGGGTGACTGTCAGCAAAGAAGCCTCTAGCCAATTATTCGGCCAGGCAGTTCCCAGGCCCTGAGATCGAGCCCCATATGTTGACCACATATTGCACTTAGTGTAGTTATTCGTTTTATTTTTTTATTAATTTATTTACTATTTATTTTATTGACTGTTATTACACATGAAATATTTACTCCATATATTACATAAGATATAGATTTGCCTATGTATGAAACTTCATACCTTACACCCAGGACTTTCAAAGAATCAGAAAACATGTGTCACCAAGGGATTCTTACTCCAAGATGCAATTTTTGTGAGTGCTGGCATTAGAACTCAAAGCCTATAAGTCCCAATTCATGAATGGGTGAGTGTCAGCACGCCAGCCTGGGGCATATTGAGCTAACAAGCATTTCTAGCACCTGAGATTGAGCCCCAGGGGTTGACAAAATAAGAACAGATTGACATGCAGATGGTAGTACACAAGTAAATATAGATCTTTATAGAGTGCCAGTGATGTCTATACATTATTCCTGTATATAGACTGCATTCCTACCAATTCTTGGGTATTTATTATGCCTCCATGTAATTAGTATTCTTGTTTTCATCCTTAATGAATTATTAATAAAGCAACAACTGTCCCAAAACTATTGCATCCATGTAATTAATACTATTCTTTGAATGTGTCAAAAATATTCATTAAAATCCATTGGTCACCTAAAATCACTCCATCTAATTGTATAGTGGTATTCAGAAACAACTAATTCAACTTTGCCATTCATAATCTTCCATCGGTAATCCTATGAATAGGAACGAGACTCTTAGTATCTCCCTCCATTGGTAGGGGTCAGGACTGTGCTTCAAACACATGGCCTATGTTGCTGTGTTGGCCTAAGGCTTCCCTGGTGGCCCACCAGCCTTCAGCAATGCCAGGTTACCAACATTTTGCAGCCGTGTCATTCAGTCCCAGAATGGTCACTTTGCAAAGAAAACAAATGTAAAACTGGTAAGTTGCCAGTTTTTATTTTTCTGTGTCGCATTATTTATTATTGTTTTCCTGTCAGCATTTGAGGCCCAGGAACCCAGGTTTGGCTTTGGGTCCAGTGGTTGCACCCCAGCCTAGAGTGATCAATGCTGAGGCAAAATTGCCACTACCTGAGATCAAGCCCTGTGCTTGAGAAAATAAAAATACATGCATACATACATATTTAAAATATTTTAATATTTAAAATATTATGAGGCTCCTTGGCCTGGAATTCAGGCCATTGTTTTTGCCAGGCCTGGGATTTGAACTCAGGATGTGGGTAAATCTGTAGCACTGTGGGGGATGGAAAGATCACCGGGCTGGAAGACAAGAAAGTCAGGCCTGTTCCCAGGGCCTGAATTCAAATCTTAGCACTTGAAAAAATAATATGCGTATATATTTGTAATACATGATTCATATTTACATACACATGTTTATTGCATATTGCAGTTAGTGTATTCATTTTATTTTGTGTTTTATTTCTTATGTATTTGAGAGTGAGCATGATTACACATATAACATTTTGCATCCTATTACATAAGACATAGCTTTGCCTATGTATTCTACATCATTCCTGAGACCCAGGACTTTCATCGATACAGAAAACAAGTGGAACAATTGGCTTTTCGAACAGGATTAAGTTTTTGGCAATTCTCTGACTTGAACTCAGGGCCTAGCAGGCCCACTTCATGAATGGTTAAATGTTAGCACACCAGTCTGATGCAATTTGAGGACCTGAGATCAAGCCCTAGGAATGGCCAATATATAAACAGGTAGATGTTTAGATTGCAGTGTGTGTGTGTGTTTGTTTGCGTGTGTGCGTGCATGTGTGTGTGTATTTACATATGTATATGCATCTATAAATATATACAGAGAGAGACAGATAGAAATTTATGTAGAATCTAGTGTATAACACAATATAAAGAGTGTTGTCTGTACCTTATTTTTATATATTCTATTACTCCCAATTATTTGGTATAAAATTATGCTTCCAATTATCATGGTAGAAGAATTAACAAAGTATTAATTAATCAATGACCTATATTTATTGCATACAATCTTATACTGGAATGACTAGCTAGTTAGTAATTCAATTAATAAATTTCAAATATTCTATTAATGTTCCTATAGATAGGAATGAGTTTCCTAGGATCTTCAGCTGTGTGTAGGTGGCAGTCCTAGGATCGATCTCAGGGCCTAGGTGTCTGGTTTGGCTCAGGCTTCACTGACAGCCCCTCAGCCATCATCCATGCAAGGTCACATACAATTTTCAAGCCAAGTCATTGAGACTCAGGAGGGTCACAGTGCTAAGGAAACAAAAGTAAAAACTGTTGTGTAACATTTCCTGGTTTTTCCTCCTCCATTTTTGTTGGTTTAATGTATTTTTGCCAGTGCTGGGAGTTGAACTGTGGTCCTAGGATCCCTGGATCATCTGTGGATGTAAAAGTTGCACCACAGCCTAGGGTAATCATGGTTTAAGACACAATAAAATGTTTCCTTGAGCAAAAGGAGCTCAGGGAAAATGTCTAGGCTCACAGTTCAAGCCCAGGACCTGCCACATAAAAAAGAGCCAGTAACTCCATGTGTCTGTGTATGTATGCATGCATTTGTGTCAGTGAAGATCCAGAGTTGCTATGAAGAACGGCACCCAGCTAGGAAATTTGCTTTGAATAGAATGATTTCATAGCACAGAGTGCTTTCAAGACAATCCATGTTTCGGGGCTCCCTCAGTGTTCCCAGTGTAGCCTGAGGGGTCTCCATACCCCAGGCTGCCGGAGGAAGTCGGCTTCATTGTTGGAACAGGCAGACAAAAAGTTTCACTTCTGTAAAGCTGCATAACAAACAATTCATCTGGGCAAATTAATGAGGATGAATGTGCGCAGGTTCTGAAGGTCAGGAGAAAAAGGCCTGTTTGTACCCCAAGCTATCTCTCTCCCCAGTGGTCTGTTTTGATAGGAAACCTTCATTTGTGCCACCTTCTGTGGCAGGCCAAGTTCCCTGCACTCATCCTGTCTTTGTAAGACCATATTTCCTTGTTGAAACAAACTGCTACAATTAATTCAAGAGTCCTTCTGGCAGACAATTAGGGAGCTGAACATAATGGAATGATATATTATTGGCAAAGGTGCCTCCATGTGGTGTGTGTGTGTGTGTGTGTGTGTGTGTGTGTGTGTGTGTGTGCATACACCATTCCTGGTGTTTGAACTCAGGACCTAAATGAAGAGCTAAAGTAATTCCATTTTAAGATCAAGCCCCCTGAGCTGTGCTGCCCTCAAAGTAACCCCCAAAGAGAGCTGTGCTGCCAAAGAGAAAAATAGTTCTCAGAAAAACCGCAGGTTGCCACCAACCCTGCCCACCTTTAAAGAACAGAACAGTTGCCCAGGTGTTCCAGCTGAAAAAGGGAAGTGTGATCAGGGTGGACATAAACCCCCTGAACTTGTGAACTTGCTTGTGTGGAAACCCCCTAAACTTGTTTGTTTGATACTATAAAAGCTGTGTCAATTTTATGCTTGGGGCCTCTTAGCATCACCAGTTACCAAGTACACATAGGACCAAGCTCCAGCTTGCAATAAATGACTCTTTGCTGTTTGCATTGATCATGGTCTCTGGTGGACTGAGAGGGGGCGTCCGAAATCTGAGCACTTTATGTGGGAGCTTGTCCAGGATAGCCCCCCCATAAGCCACACAGATACCTGATCAGCGAGTCATCCAGCTAGCCGGTAAGAGGGGGTGCAGCTGCTTTATGTTGCGTGTTATGTGTTTGATTTGCAAGTAGGGTTTTAGAGCTGGCAAGAAACGGTGGTAGATGTGCTACAAGGTAGCCAGCAGGCGAGTTGAAGAAATTCCCTGGGCCCTTGGGGAAGCTTTCCCCAGTGGAGTCTCGCTTCACTCTGTCGTCTTTTGGACCATGACTTCTCCGGCCTCTGCTACTCTGGGTTAAGGGTAGATTATCCACCTCCCGGGTAGGGACTCATCGGCCTCCTCCATCCTATGGGACAGGTACTCGTCTGGCCTCCACAACCGTGGCTTAGGGGTGGATTCGAGCTCGAGATCAACATGCATGCTCTCTTTGTCTCATTTGTAGTTGCCATTTTAATTCAGCACCTCTCTTTCTTTCCTTTCCTTGTTCATTTAACTTTCATTTTCGGATCAGCGGGCATCCTGGAGCCCCCCGAATGGGGTGGCCAGACGCTCCTTTCACCTCAGCCGCTCTCCCGTTTTAATACATTTGGAATTTTAGGATGACATCAAAGGTTGACTTATTCTCTAGAAGAGGAGGCAGTGGGGGAAGGGAGAACCTGCAGGATCTAGCAATAACTTTGAAAGGGGCGTGCAGGGAAAACTCTAAGCCAGATGAATCTGCCACTGACCACCAAGTTCCACCAGCAAGATCTTAGCCTCGGGCCTTGGCCCAGAGGGTCTGAGTATGGGGGGGAGACTGTCAGTCTGAGGGGATGGCTTCCAGGGTCTTTTTTCCCTTGCCCCAAGATGACTGAGAATTCTCCTCCACCTTGGAAGGCCTCTAGATCAACATTTGCAGGAATCTAAAAAAAAAAAAGAAAAAAAGAAATCCTCTGGTGGTAAGATGTTGCCCAATTCATGGAGATCTGATTTTGTCTTTGTGGCCACTTGTCTGTCTTGTTTACTTTGGTGTCGTTTCTGTTCTATTTTTGAGGTGGGGAAATTCTGGGTGAGGGTGGCCAGCTCACTCAGCAGATTCTGAATTCAGCTTGCTGATTGAGAATGGCGCAGTTCTAGTAGGAATGAACTGAGGGCCCATTAGTCCCCAACTCAGCTTTTGGCTGTTGTCTAGTTCTGCTTTAGAATTGGTACCTGTTTTAAGTGTGGATTCTTGGTTTTTGTGTTTATTTATATTTTTGTTATTTATTTGAATATCTCTGAGGAAATAAAAGTTCTAGCCTCTGGCTGGGCTCAACCACAGACCTGCTAGGCTCGTGTCACTGTGAGGTATGTAAGGTTGCTGGACTAGTCTGGATCCTTTCAGGTCTTGGGCTGAATTTTCTCCTTGTGGAGGCTGCCTGAGCAGAGAATGTGGAAGGCTATGTACCTGGTTTGGATTTTTCAGCGAGTCCTGACAATGTAACAATTTGTAAAGTGCTCTTGTCTAAAATTGGATAAAATTCAGGCCAGTTTAGTTTTAGGTGACCCCTTCAACCAGCCCTTCTCCAACAGGTGGGATTCAAAAGATCCGTTGATGAATTGCCTTGCTAAACAAGCGAGCCCTGGGAAAATGAAGCTTAACAAAGGTATTTAGTTTAAAAAAATACTGTCTTAAATTTTTGTTAAAAAAACTTTGAAAAAAATCTATGTAAAACTGATTTTGATTTATGCACGCTTTAAGATCTGTGTGTTTTTTATGTGTTTGTAAACATGTTCAAGATAAAAATTGTCAACATGCTGTAAAAATTGGGTGAATTTAAGTTTAAAATGTAAAAGGTTAAGAGGTTTAGACATTACTAAAAATTTAAAAAACTTTCACATTGTTTTAAATGGCTTTTTGAGGATTGTTTAACGTAAAAATTAGAAAATCTGTTATTTTAAATTTTAATATTTTTAAATGCTTTGGCAGTTTGGGATTTAGTTCCCTTGGCTAAAATTTCAGGATAAATATTAAAAATTTAAATGGAAAGGTCAATTTAGCACTGTTACAAAACATGACATGTTCTGTCTGTCTAAAACTGTATTTTATTCAAACCTCCCTACCCCCCAAAAAAGGGAAAATTTAGAAGACTACCTAAGATCTATATTTAGGGGTGAGGCTGAATAGGCAGAAGTGTATTTAAACTGGTCATGCGTGGTGGGACCGACCCAGGGGGGGGGTGCTTCATAGATGGTGGGACTGGCCCTGGGAGGAGTCCACACATGGTAAAAGAGGGCAAGCTGGCACAAACGCAGTTCATCTAACCTTAAAGAGTCAGATTGGGTGCAGGCACATTCCATAGGAGGGGCTGAGTTGCCCATCTTTGTTCTGTCCCTTTTCCCTGCAGATAGACCCTGAAAACATGATGGTTAAAATGAGTGATGTGATGATCTGATTAGTATTGCTAAAACTGCCCCTTGTATGTGTTAAAATTAAAATTAAAATGGCCTTCAAAAGAGGGTTAAAAAGTTTATTTATATAATGTAACTTGCTTTCAATGATGTTCTACAATTAGGATGTTTTTAAAAGTTATAAAGGTGTTAAGCCTAGCTTCTTGGCATAGTAATGGTGATTGTAATTATTTTTTTCTAGATTATTATTTGTTTTTATTGTGAAAATACTGTACAAAGGGGTTACAATTACATGGGCAAGATAATGAGTACATTTCTTATCAAGCATTGTAGCATCCTCCTTTGTTTCCCCTTCCCATCCCATCCTTCCCCTATCCCCCCATTCAAGCCTCCAA
The DNA here is from genome assembly GCF_019054845.1 of Dipodomys spectabilis. Lineage (NCBI taxonomy): Eukaryota > Metazoa > Chordata > Mammalia > Rodentia > Heteromyidae > Dipodomys > Dipodomys spectabilis. Next base: position 11,014 of record NW_024872120.1, read on the forward strand.
TCACCCCTCACAAACTTTACAACCAAAGTTGTAAAGTTCGTTTTCGACATAACGACTTGTACATCTCATTGTTGCAATATTTCCACCTGTATCCCTATTTAAACGATTCGTTTTTTCCCTTACCCTCCACAAATTATACTAACATCAAATACAGTGAAAGCAGGGGTTATACAATGGGGGAGGCACATACAAAGCAACAAAGATATCATCTTATAAATGTGTTAGAAACAATCGCATGAAAGAAAACAGCATTTGTGTACATATTTAGGGTTCATTTCCCTAACATAAATTTATCTGAGCTTTTCTGCTTGATTCAGACATATACTATTTATTGGAAATAAGGAAAACTATGGGACCTATATTTCTTTGGGCCTGGCTTACTTCACTTAATATAATTTTTTCCAAGTCTTTCCATGTGCTAACAAATGGGGCAATGTCATTCTTTATGATGGAGGCATAGAATTCTATTGTGTGTGTGTGTGTGTGTGTGTGTGTGTGTGTCGCATTTTCTTGATCCATTCATCTACTGAGGGGCATCAGGGTTGATTCCATATCTTAGCTATGGTAGATAATGCTGCAATAAACATATCGTGCTGGTACCTTTAGTGTGGTCTTGTTTGTGAACATTTGTGTAAATGCCCAAAAGTTGGATTGCTGGGTCATAGGTGAGCTCTATGTGGAGTCTTTTGAGGAACTTCCATACTCCTTTGCAAAGAGGTTGAACAAGTTTACACTCCCACCAACAGTGCAGTAGGGTTTACTTCTGTCCACATCTCCTCCAGCATCTGTTGTTATTAGAGTTCTTGATTATAGCCATTCTACCTGGGACGAGGTGGTATCTCAATGTTGTTTTGATTTGCATTTCTTTTATGGCTAGGGAGGTTGAGCATTTCTTAAAGTATGTATTGGCCCTTTTTCATTCCTCTTCAGAGAAGTTTCTCTTTAAGTATTTAGCCCACTTATTTATTGGGCAATTGTTTCTTTGAAGATTTGTTGTTGGGGGATTTAATTTTTTGAGTTCCAGGTATGTTTTAAATATGAGACCCTTGTCCGTTGTTGTATGGCTAGTGAAGATCTTCCCCCAATCCGTGGGCTTTCTATTGATCTTGCAAGCTATGTCCTTTGCCATGCAGAAGCTCTACAATTTCATGCAATCCCATTTTGTCCAACCTTTCTTTAATTTGTTGTCTTTCTGGGTCTCTATTAAGAAAATTTCAGCCTGTGCCAAGGAGACAAAGGGTTTCTCCTATTCCATCCTGTAATGTTTTCAGTGTCTGCTTTGACTCTGATGTCTTTGATCCATTTGGAGTTGATTCTCATGCAGCGTGATATATAAGCATCTAGCTTTAGTTTTCTACAAGTAGTTAACCAAGCCAGCACCATTTACTGAAGAGGCTGTCTTTCTTCCATTCTATTTTTTTAGCCCCTTTATTGAAGATTAAATGGCTATAGGTCTGTAGGTTCATTTCTGGGTTTTCAATTCTATTTCATTGCTTCTGAGGTCTGTTCTTGTGCCAGTAGCAAGCTGTTTTGATTACTATGGCTTTATAGTCGAGTTTGAAATTTGGTATTGATATTCCCCCAGCACTGTTCTTTCTGTTGAGGATAGTTTTAGCTATTCGGGTTCTTTTATTGTTCCATATGACTTTTTGGATTGCTTCTTCTATTTCTTTGAAGAATGAGATGGGAATTTCGATAGGTGTTGCAGTGAATTTGTAGATAGCCTTGGGAAGTATTGCCATTTTCACGATGTTGATCTTTCCAATCCAGGAGCATGGGAATTTTTGCCACTTCTAAGTTCTGTTTTGATTTCCTTTTTCGTTTTTAAAGTTTTCATCATTGAGGTCCTTCACTTCTTTGGTTAAGTTAATTCCTAGGTATTTTATTTTTTTGTGGGGCTATTACAAATGGAGTTGCTTTCCTAATTTCAGCAACACTGTACTCATTGTTGGCATACAGAAAAACCATTGATTTTTGGGGGTTAATTTTTTACCCTGCTACTTTGCCAAAGTTTTAAATCAACTTGAGTAATTTGGGAGTGGAGTCTATGGGATTCTTTAAATACAAGATCATGTCATCTGCAAAGAGGAAGAGTTTTAATTCTTTTTTCTCTATTTGGATCACCTTTATGTTTGCATCTTGTCTTATTGCTGTAGATAAGAATTCTAATACTAGATTGAAGAGAAGTGGTAATAGTGGACATCCTTGTCTTGTTCCTGAGTTAAGAGGAAATGACTTTAGTTTTTCACCATTAAGTATAATGCTGGCTGTAGGTTTGTCATATATAGCCATTATTGTATTGAGGAATGTTCCATGGATTCCTAATTTTTCCAGAACCTTCATCATAAAGGGGTGTTGGATCTTGTCAAATGCTTTTTTTTGCATATATTGAGATAATCATGTGGTTCTTATCCTTGCTCTTGCTTATGTGATGAATTATATTAATTGATTTGCGAATATTGACCCAGCTTTGCATCCCTGAAATGAATCCTGTTTGATCGTGGTGTATGATTTTCTGGATGCGTTGTTTAAGACGACTGGCCAAAATTTTGTTGAGAAGTTTTGCATCAATGTTCATCAAAGTAATGGGTCTACAGTCCTCTCTCTTTAATGAGTCCCTGCCTGGTTTTTGGATGAGGGTTATCATAGCTTCATAGAATGAGTTCAGTAGTGAACTTTGTCTTTCAATTTTATTTAAGAGTTGGAGAAATATTGGTGTCGGCTCTGTTTTGAAGGCCTTGTAGAATTCCACTAAAAAACCATCTGGTCCTGGGCTTTTCTTAGATGCGAAGTCTCTTATGGCTGTTTCTATGTCAATCCTTGATATGGGCCTGTTAAAATGGTTTAACTCATCTTGGTTCATTTTTGGCATGTCAGTATTTGCTAGGAAAAGTCCCATTTCTGCCAAGTTTTCAAACTTATTAGCATAAATTTTTGAGAAGTATTCCCTTATAATGTTCTGTATCTTGGTTGTTTCTGTGGTGATGTTTCCATTCTTATCTCTGCGTTTATTTATTTGGGTGCGTTCTTTTCTTTTTCTGATAAGATTTGCTAAGGGTCTGTCAATTTTATTAATTTTTTTGAAGAATCAACTCTTTGGTTTGTTGATTCTTTCTATATTTTTTGGATTCTAAGTCATTTAATTCTGATTTAATTTTAATTATTTCTTTCCATCTACTGGATTGGGGTTTATCTTGCTCCTCTTTTTCAAGAAAGCTCAGATGTCTCATTAAATTGTTGGTTTCAGATCTCTCCAATTTGTTGATGTAGGAACTCAGAGCTATAAACTTGCCCCTGAGTATTGCCTTTGCTGTGACCCAGAGAAGCTGGTAATTTGCATGTTCATTGTTGTTGAATATCATGAACATTTGAATTTCCTTTCTCATCTCTTCCATGACCCACTCGTGAATCAGCAGTGTGTTGTTCAGCCTCCATGTGTTACAGGATTTTCTTTGGTGGCTTTTGGTGTTGAGTTCTAATTTTATTCCCTTGTGGTGTGAGAGAATGCAAGGTATAACTTCAATGTTTCTGAATTTGGACAAGTTTGCTTTGTGGTCTAAAGTGTGGTCTATTTTGGAAAATATTCCTTGTGCTGCTGAGAAAAACGTATATTCTGATGCTGCTGGGTGGAATATTCCATAGATGTCTGTTAAATCTAGTTGATCTATGCAGTTTTTTAGATCTCCATTTTCTCTGTTGAGTTTTTCTGAGTTTATCTATCTAGTGGGGAAAGTGGTGTGTTAACGTCCCCAACAATTCAAGTCTTTGGAGATATTGGGATTTGGGGGAAAATAGTGTTTCTTGCATAATTTTGGGTGCTCTGTTGTGTGGTGAATTGTGATTGTAATTCTTGCATTAAGAATAAATTCCATATGATTTTAAAAGTTTTAATGTGTATTTGTTTTAAAACAAGCAGCCATGAGACTTCCAGATTTTTCTGTGCATGTGATAGTGTAGAATTGAACCCAAGGCTTCATATATATGAGGCAAACCCTCTACCACTGAGCCCAGGAATGACAAATGTAGAAATACATATGTAGATTGTTACATATATATATATGTATGTAAGCACATATATATATGTATAAAACAAGACACGGATGTCTGTATATTATCTAATTTTATATACTATATTATTACCAATTATTGATAAGTTATTCCTTCATTTATTTAAATATTACGGTTAAATACATAAAAAAGTATTAATTGAAAATTAGTCAATGTACTATAATTATTGTGTATAATTTTATAATATAATCATAAACTAACTACTAATGTAATTATTACTTTACAACATTCCATTCGTATGGATGTATATCGGAATGTGTTTCTTAGGATCTCCTTCCATTCATAGGTGGCAGTCCTGGGATTCGCACCCCAGGCCTAGGTTGTTGGTTTGGGCTATGGCTTCCCTGATAGCCCACCAAACTTCAGCAGTGCAAGGTCATGTACACTATCTGGGCCCTGTCATTTAGACCCAGGATGGTTGCAATGCAAAGGATAAAACAATGTAATACCACCTTCTGGAACTTCCCAGTTTTGTACTTCTCCTTTTTTTCCCCCTCTGCATTTTTTTCTTTTTTTTCGGTTTAGGGGCCAGAACTCTGGCTCTGGTGTTGTACCTCAACTCTTCAGGTCAAGGCTATCACTCTACCACTTATGCCATAGCGCTACTTCTGGCTTTTTTCTACTTATGTGGTGTTGAGGAATCGAACCCTGGGCTTTATGCATGCAAGGCAATCACTCTATTACTGAGCTTCTTTCCCAGCACTTCTCCTTTTTTGCCAGTCCAAAGATTTGAACTCTTGTCGTAGGATCTCAGGATGGGCTGTGTGTCCTGAGTCTGCACCCCAGCCTAGGATGATCGAAGCTGATGCAGAGTTGTCACAAGCTGAGTTCAAGCCCCAGTCCTGTCCAAAAATATCAAGGCTCTGGCTTGGAATTTGCACCATTTTTCTTGCAGGCCTGGGATTTGAACTCAAGGTCTGGGTAACTCTGTGGCACTGTTGGGAAGAGTAAGCTTACCGTCGTTGAAGACAAGAATTTCAGCCCAGTTTCCAGGGCCCGAATTCAAGCCCCAGCACTGAAAAAAAAAATATTCGTATATGAGATCTATTTACGTACATGGGTTTATTCCATATGATATTTATTACCCTTGTTTTTTATTTTATTTAGTATTATTACATATATAATATTTATTTCATTTATTACATTTTATCACATGGATGTATTTGCATAAGGATTATAGATCATACTGAGACCCAGGACTTTCACAGAGAAGGAAAAACATGTGTCAAAATTGTCTTCTGACTCCACATATAAACTTCTGGTAATGCTGAGATTTTAATTCACAGCTCACAATGCCCAATTCATGAAAGGGTCAGTTGTACTACAAAAGCCTTTGGCAAACTGAGCTGCCAGCCAGTTCTGTGGAACAAGCCATAGTAATGGCTGATAGATATAGATAAAGATGTGGATATAGATATATAGACAGACAGAGAGAGAGAGTGAGAGATAGATAGATAGATAGATAGATAGATAGATAGATAGATAGATAGATGTGTAGTTTGCAATATATATGAGAGAGAAAATGTGAGGATATTAAATTATACATTTTATGAATTATTATTAAATTATCCCTCCATTTAATGAAATAGCATTAATGTAAAAGTAGTCAGTATTTTTTAATTGGGAGAATCATACAAAGGAGCTAGAATGGAAGACATAATAAAATATTTTTCGTGTGGCATTCTATAAGAGAATCATGAACTAATTGCAAATTTATTTGTTACTTTTATAACAATCCATTAAGCGTTCACATGAATAGGAAAGATTTTCTCAAGATCTCCCTCCATTTGTAGGTGGCAGTCCTGGCAATCAAATTCCAGGCCTGGGTAGTTTACTTCGAAATGCAAACCATTAGCATGACACTGTGAAGATTTCAGTTTGTCACAATGAAAAAAAGAACAAGAATAAACGAAAGCCAGGTGTTATTTACTCCTGCCTTTAATCCTAGCTCTTCAGGAATCTGTGAGGTAGAGAATGCCAGTTTGAATTCAGCCTGGACAGGAAGTCCACAGCACTCTTATTCGAAGTTATCAAAGGAATAAAAAATCTCCATGAATGGAGCTGTGGCTCAAGGGCAGAGCTCTACCCTTGAGCAAAAGGAGCTCAGGCACAGTGCCTAGGCTCCTAATACAACCCCCGGACCTGCCTAAAAAGAAACAAACAAAAAAATCAAGTGACTCCATGTCTCCCCATGTATGTATGGATGTATTTTTATCGGTGAAGGTCCAGAGGCCCTAAGATGAAAGGCACCCAGCTAGGAAATTTGCTTTGAATAGAATGATTTCATAGCAGAGACAGTGCTTTCAAGTTAGTGCATGTTCCGGGGCTCCCCTCACTGTTCCCATTGTAGCCTGAGGTTTTCTTGGCACCAGGGACTGCTGAAGGAACTCTGCCTCATTGTTGGAACAGGCAGACAAAAGGCCTCACTCTTGTACATTTGTGTAACATGCAACTCCATCAAGGCCGATTAGTGAGGAGGAGTGTGGTCGGGCTCTGAAGGCCAGGAGAAAAAGGCCTCTTTGTACCCCAAGCCATCTCTTCTCCCCAGTGCTGTTTTCACAGGAAGCCTTCATTTGTGCCACCTCCCATGGCAGGCCAAGTTCCCTGCACTCATCCTGTGTTTTTGTTAGACTATGTTCCAGTGCTGAAATAACCTGCTACAATTAATTCAAGCGTCCTTCTGGTAGACAACAAGGGAGCTGAACCTAATAAAATGCTTCATTATTTGCAATGGTGTATTCCTAGTTTTCTGGAAGCTTGCTAAATCTAAGCACATGTTTAATATCACAATGCTTCCTGTCATTTAGGGCTGGTGAAGCTCATCAGGTTTTGAAACCTTTGACCTCTCCTAGTTAGGCTCTGGGTGGCTAGGTTTCAGGGTTGAACACAGGGCCTGGGTGCTGACCATGAGCTCAGAACTGGAGCTCAGTGCTTTAACAGTTGGTTTCACAGCTTCACTTCTGGTATCTGTGTGTGTGTGTGTGTGTGTGTGTGTGTGTGTGTGTGTGTGTGTGTGTGCATACACTTGTCCTGGAGCTTGAAATCAAGACCTGAACACTGTACCTGAGTTTCTCCAGTACAAGGATAGCACTCTACCACTTAAGCCACACAGGCACTTCAGACTTTTTTCTAGTGATGTGGTACTAAGGAATCAAACCCAGGGATTCATACATGCAAAGCACTCTACCTCTAAGACACATTCCCAGCCCTCAAATTCATGTTTATTTCTTTCTTCTCTTGGAAGTTGGAGTAATTGATGTCTAGGCCTGGGTGCTGTCCTTGAGCTCTTCAGCTAAAGCCAAGTGATCTATCACTTGAGCTACAGCACCCCTGCAGGTTTTTGGTAGTTCAGTGGAGAGAAACCTTTCAAGGAATTTCCTGCCCAGCCTGGTTTTGGGCTGTGATCATCAGCTCTCAGGCTCCTGAGTAGCTAGGATGACAGGTGCAAATCACTGGCGCCCAGCTTCCATTTCGTGTTTCTAAGTGGTGAATAGGAGATAGTAGTCTCTTAGGACCTTTTGTGTCTGGGATAGTTTGGAACCCAGATCGTCAGGTCTCAGCTTCCTCAGTAGGCAGGATGACAGACCTAAGCTGCAGATCCTAGACTGTAACACTCTGTTGCAAGGGGGTTCTTGGCTCCACGTGATAGGGAGCTAGCGATGAGCCCAACAGGGAAGGGTCAGTGGCTAGGCCCTGAGTTCAAAGTTCATGACTGAGAAAAATAAACCCAAACAATTGTCTGTAGGAGACAACACACTAGAGTTAGGAAATACATAATTTTGGCCTTGATATGGGGATATATCTGAGCCTCAAATTTCTCATCTGCACAATCATCTTACTTGTGGAACTCTTATAAGAACCAGATGAAAAAAATGCACCGTGTAAAGGACTCAACACACAATACATCATAAAGGACTCATCAAATAGCTGTATCCCACACACTGTCATTAGAATTAGAGTGCTTTCATCAGTATCACCATTCTTTCAGAATCACATCACAAACCATACAAAGTTCACATCTAATGATTTTGAGGGGTGGGGTTTTTTTGGAGGAGGTGGAGTCAGCCACAGGGATTGTATTGAAAGTTTGGGGGTACTGTCCTACGATCTTTTGCTCAAGGCTAGAGCTCTACCACTTTGAGCCACAGCTCAGAGTTTTGCTGACTTCCTGCCAGGGCTGGATTTTAAATCCATCAGGGTCAGATCTCAGTCCCCACGTATCTTGGATGACAGGGGTTAATGAGCCAGTGGCATCTGTTTCTGTGGAGCCATTTACCTCTGGCTAAGTCAGGTTAGATGGCAGCTGTCAGCAACAGACTCCTGGCTTGCTCTATGATGAGGTATTTGCATTGCTATCATTATATAGTTGCAGTAAAAATATTCTATCTTTATTTGGTGCCATTCCTGGGTCTTGAGTAAGAGTCTAGACACAGTCCCTAAGCTTTTATGCTCAAAGCTAGTGCTTTGAGTGGATGATTGTTGTAATTTTTCCTGTGGTATCCCTGATATTATTGATTTGGGTCTCCTCTGTTTTGTTCATTACTCTTGCCAGTGGTCTGTCAGCTTTATTGAGACTTTTTTAAACAGCTTTTTGTTTTATTAATTTTATTAATAATTTTCTTTGTATCTCATTAATTTCAGCTCTTATTTCAGTATCTTTTTCTGTCTAGCAACTTTAGGTTCAATTTTTCTTGTTCCTCTAGCAGTTTTAGTTGCATCATAACATTGTTTACTTGGTCTATGTTTTCTTTTTTTAATTTTTTAATTTATTTTTATTGTGAAAATACTGTACTGAGGGGTTACAATTACATGGGCAAGATGATGAGTACATTTCTTATCAAGCATTGTAGCCTCCTCCTTTGTTTCCCCTTCACATCCCTTACCATCCTCCCCCTGCACCCCCACCCAATCCCCCCTGCTCCCCCTCTTCCCCCACCAAAGTTGTAAAGTTAGTTTTCGACATAACTACTTGTATATCTCATTGTTGCAATGGGTCCACCTGTATCCTTACTTAAATAATTTGTTTTTCCCCTTCCCCTCCACAAATTATACCGACATCAAATACAGTAAAAGCAGGGGTTATACTGTGGGGGAGGGACATACAAAGCAACAAAGAAATATTCTTATAAATGTGTTAGAAACAATCGCATGAAAGAAAAAAAAAACATTTGTATACATATCTTAGGGTTCATTTCCCTAACATCACCTTATCTGACCTTTTCTGCTTGACTCAGACATATACTAGATATTGCAAATAAGGGAAACCATGGGACCTATGTTTCTTTGGGCCTGGCTTAATTCACGTAACATAATTTTTTCCAAGTGTTTCCATTTCCTAACAAATGGAGCAATGTCATTCTTTCTGATGGAGCATAGACTTCCATTGTGTATATATACCACATTTTCTTGATCCATTCATCTACTGAGGGGCATCTGGGTTGGTTCCATATCTAAGCTATGGTAAATAATGCTGCAATAATCATAGTTGTGCTGGTAGCTTTAGTGTGGTCTTGTTTGTGATCATTTGGGTAAACACCCAGAAGTGGGATTGCTGGGTCATAGGGGAGCTCTATGTGGAGTCTTTTGAGGAACCTCCATACTACCTTCCAAACTGGTTGAACAAGTTTACACTCCCACCAACAATGAAGTAAGGTTTCCTTCTGTCCACATCCCCTCCAGCATCTGTTATTATTATACTTCTTGATTTTAGCCATTCTAACTGGGGTGAGGTGGTATCTCAATGTAGTTTTGATTTGCATTTCTTTTATAGCTAGGGAGGTTGAGCATTTCTTCATGTGTCTATTGGCCATCCATCTTTCCTCTTCAGAGAAGTTTCTGTTTAAGCCTTTAGCTCACTTATTTATTGGGCAGTTGTTTCTTTGAGGATTTGTTATTGGGGGATTTAATTTTTTGAGTTCCAAGTATATTTTAAATGTGAGACCCTTGTCCATTGTATGGCTAGTGAAGTTCTTCTCCCAATCCGTAGGCTTTCTATTGATCTTGATATGCATGCTGAGAGCAATAAATTTGCCCCTCAGGACTCCTTTCACTGGGTCCCATAGGTTTCTTTCTGATGTATTTTCATTTTCATTGAATTGTAGGAACTTTTAAATTTTTTCTTTAATTTCTTCTGTAACCCATGTGTCGTTCCAAGAATGTTGTTTAATTTCCATATGTTTAAGTTTTATCTACTTTATGCCTTGTTATTGAGAACCAGTTTGATTCCAGTATGGTCAGATAGAATACAGGGTACTATGTCGATCCTCTTGTATTTGCTTAAATTCCTTGTATGAACTAACAAATGATCTATTTGAGAAAAAGTTAGGGAGTTTGCAAGAATAAGACCCTGCTGGTGGGAATGCCTGTAATTCTAGCTACTCAGGAGGCTCACATCTGAGTATTCAGTTTTAAAGCCATCCCAGGCAAGAATGTTCATGAGGATTTTCTGGGGTAGTTCAGCACCACACCCTGCCTCAATTCTGTGGCTGTTCACCACCTTTGCCAGCATGGGTTGGGCTGAGCTGCTTATGCAAGCCAGTATGGAGAGATGCTGCACCCCACTGCACGTCTGTAGTTGTTCACAGCCGCTGTCGATGCCACTGCTGCTGCCACAACTGATGCACTGCTTGAGCTGCTGCCACTGCCCCAGGATCAGCTGGGCCACATATGCAAGCCAGACACTCCACCACGAGTCAGGTGTTAGACACTGCTCTGCCTCTGGCTTGGCTGGGCCGCTTATGTGGGTCAGTATGGAGAGGCACAAACCACCAGGGGTCTGGAGTTGTTCACTGCAGCTGTCGCCACCTTAGCCACCGCTGCCGCCCTGGGCTGGTCTGGGCTGTTCCTGTGGGCTAGTGCCAAGAGGCATCGTGGCCGGAGTCTTGGTGGTTTGCTGCCACTGCCAGTTGCTGCTGCTGCTGCTCCAGGTTAGGCTAGGCTGTTTACACCAGCAGGACAGAAGTACCACAGTGTGAGTCTAGGGTCATTCACCACTGCTGAAAGCTGCTGCTGTTCCAGACTGCATTGGGCTGCTTGCACCAACCAGGCAGAGGCGCCGTGCCAGGGCCACTGAGGGAAGTCTTCATGCGGGCTCTGCATTAGAGATTTCTGTTTGTATTCTCTGGGTTGGCACTGTACCTTGGGAGTCTTCTGGGAGCCTTGGGATGCTTGCCTGTGTGTGGTCTTTGGAGGGTCCAGAGCCAGGATACTTAAGCAGCCTGGCATGAATCCCCACAACTTAAGCTGCTCAGCACAGAGCCCCATCACCAACAATGGGCGGGGGAAGGGTCTTCCCACTTTACTGTCTGTGTAGTTTTTTCCCTTTTCTTTTATCACTTCCTATATCTCTCTGAGCAATTGCATTTTTTTGGGGGGGAGGGTGTCACTTGGTGAAACAGAGCATTGAAAGCCAAACACTGTTTTTGGTTGGAGAGAGCTGTGGTGTTTCCCTGCTGTTCCATTGCCATCTTGGCCCCTCCTTGTCAGGTGGAATTTTTCTTAGGCGGCAAGTGGGCCTTGGTTACCAAAGGATAGGTACATAAAAGAATATGTTGTAAAGCCAGCAATTTGTAGTTAGACATTTCTGTTAATATAGCCTTCACAAGATTAGGGAACAAAGTGAGTGGTCTATCCTAAAGTATTTCAAAGGGATTAAATTCTTTAACATAATGGCTACATCTTGCTTGAAGAAGAGCAAAGTGAAGGAGACTTACGTAGCCATGGCCAGTCTCTGTATTTAATTTAGTTAAAGTTTCCTTTAAGGTCATACTCATTCTTTCTAGTGCCTTGAATTCTGAGGTCTATATATGGATTGTAACTTCCAATTTATTCCTAGGGCATTAGTTAATAATTGAGAACTTAGGCCATGAATGCAGTGCCAACTTCGGACCCCACAAGTAAGGGTAAGGCAAATCAAGGAATTATTACATGCCTCAGCTCAGCCTGAAAGTGTCCACTATTATAATAGATACCAATACCCATACTTCCCAGGCTTTACCTCTGTGAAGTCCACTTGCCCAATTCACCATCTGAGGTTCCTCACATATGAATTCTTTCCATATGTTCCAGCTTTTCAGCTTTTACCTGTTGGAAATTACCTACACACATTACAAAGGATTGTCAGGCTGAGGCCCCACTGGTTTTCAGAACAGTCTTAGGCAGTAGCCTCGGGCAATTTACCTTGGTGCAAATATCTACATATAAACTGACAGCTTAAGCCTCTATGCGTTTTTCCCAAGTTTAGTTTCAAAATTTGCACACTTATTACCACTGTTTTTGCTTCTTCCTTTAATCTTAAGAACTAGTAGCTCTAGAGACCCCGTTGGTTTTAGAGTGGTCTCCCAAGCTACCTAACCAGCTCAGATGTTTCTCTGTATCTTAGGGTCTCTAGTTTCTTTAACTCCTGTATAGTACTCTGAACCTTGGATACTTCTTCCATTTTATTCTCCTCCTTTTCTCTCAAACTTGCTTTCATGATCCCACTCTCCTTCTCAATGTGCTCCTTAACCTGCAAATGTTTTGGCAGGGTCACATGAGAGTTCCTTTGACTGGCCAACTGCTGTTCCTTCTCACAACCCCTTTGCTTGCTCTTCAGCTACTTCCTTAAGTTCACCAAGGTGCTATTGAGAGGTAAATTTTCCCACCTCCACCTGTTCCATTGGGACATGATATTTCTGCATTACATTTATGGTGAAGATCTCAGCAGTCTTTTTGGCTTTTTACTCTAGTAGTTTCTCTTTTTAGTTTTCCATTTCACTGTATTTTTGTGACAGATCTTTCAACTGTTTGTTTAGCGCTTCTGTTTTTCTTCCCAATGCTCTTTTCCTTTCCCCGGCATTCTTTATCAGACCATGTGGTCCTTTAACTCTTACTGAAGAGTAACAATCTCTTTCTTGAGCCTGATATTTCCTGTTCACTTTTCTTGGCCTCATCTTCTATGACATAGCACTTCCTCGTCTTTCTCTGTAACTATTCTTATCTTCTTTCTCTGTTGTTTTGAATATCTGGTGACACTCTTCAAAGCTTATAATCAACATGTACTTCAGCCTAATACATTCTTATATCAGGTCCAGCTCTTTTATTATGTCCACTATTTCTTAATGAAGCATCAGTATCTCTTCTTGGCCTCACTTGTGGTTAGCAAGGATGGTAGCATTGCTGTCTTGTGCTTCTGTTGGCCTCTGAACTGTGGTCCCCTAACTTGCCTCATGCTCACCCAGGCTAATGTACTTGAATTTCATTTAATTCTGACTGTTTTCTAGGTTCCTTTTGAGGATTTTCTTCTCATTTTTGACTCTCACAAGTTCGTAATTTATATCTTCAAAGCTTTTCTTCACGTCAATAATTCTCTGGTTTCTCCAGTGTACTCTTCTATTTGCTTTTAACCTCTTAGTCGGTTTTGTTTAGCACATATTGGAGATTCAATATTTTATAAACTGTGTTTTGAGATACAAGTGTGTGAATTTTTTCTTTGCCACATTTCTTCTTAATTTTATAGGGCTGTTTTTAAATTGAACACAGTTGGAATTCAGAGCCTCAAGCTCCTTTGCATGTTTCTCCAGAGATACAATCACATTTTCCAGGTGTTAATGGGATTACATAACCTGTCATTTTCAATCTTTCTCCCCCTTGGACATTCCTTTTTCCAATGTCCATTTTTCTTGCAATAAGCACATTGATCTAGTCCTAGAGGTTCCCTACTGCCATTTGCAAATGAATTGTACTGTCTTTGCCAAGGGTTTCTTGATCCCTATTCTAGTGCTCCTACCAAAACTCAAAGTCCCTTCTTACTCTTTTTTTTTCCAGGGTAACTCTGTTGTCAAACACCCACTGAGCAACCACTTGCAACTCAAAATACACCTTTCCCTCAAAACTTTATAACTTTTGAAGCTTTCTTCTAAGATATGGGGCTGACTAACAAAAGCCATATTCAGGGCTCTTTCATTCTCCAAGGCTTCAAGATCCATAGGCCTATAGGTCCTATAGGCTTCTGGGAGAAGTTTCAGAAAAGCATTAGGGTACTCACTGGGGAACTCTCCCATCTCACTCACCTTTCTGGCTTTCCAGCCTCTGCGGTATCACTGCTAACCAAACCTGGCAATAATTGGTAAACACCTCCATACCTCAATTGCTGTTAGTCTCAGCTTGGATAAATCTGGGGAAAGACTTGATCCAAATGGTCTGGTTCAATAGTGGAGCTACTGTCCGGTCCAGGGACCACATTCAAGTTACTGAGCTGTATTCACTCCCTTTTCTACCAGGTGAAAATCATCTGTAAAGTTTGCTGGCACTCATCCCAGTTGTGTGTGTGTGTGAAAATTACTGTCTCTAATGAGGTAATGAGCCCTGGTTGTTGTTTTGTCTGAAAAGGATGGATTTTGCTGTTTCCAGTAATACAGGTCACTAGTTGTAAAGGGATCATATATTAAAAAGGGGACCTGCCCACCATCTCCTCCATGTTCCCGTCTCAAGGGTAATAAGGGTAACATACCATACTGTACCACCTCAGGATGGTACAAGTAACCAATTTTCGCATGGGAGGACTTAACATTAGAGGTGCTCATGGCAAAGAATAGGAGAAAGAGTACATCAGTGCATCTTCTTCTGAGGGATTCTGTAACCCTGAGGGAGAATATTTTTGGGATATGACAAATTTAGGCCTTGTTCTCCCATCCTGAGAAAAGGAGTAAACAGAGGGTCATACAGGACACAGAACTATCAGCATGCACACACAGAACAATAGCCACAGACACTTAACCCACATGCCCCAAACCTCTCAATGTTGACCTCTATAGGAGGTCCCAGATGACAGAGAGGACATTCCAGATTGCCTCTTGAGGAGGTCACGGATGACCTCTGGAGGATGTCATATATGTCCTCCTTAGGAAGCCCTAGATGACCTCTCATGGATGTTCCAAATGGCTTCCCAAGGAAGTGTCAGATGAATTCCAAAGGAGGTCCCAGATGTCCTCTCAATGAGGCTGAGATTACCTCACCAGTAGCTCCCAGATGGCCACTCAAGGAGGCCACATATGAACTCCAGAGAAGGTTCAAGATAACCCTCTTGAGAAAGCCACAGATGACATCCTATATGGCTTCTCAAGGAAGTTCCAGATGATGTCCTAAGACAGCCATATATTTCTTATCAAGGTAACCTGAGATGACCTCCAAAAGAAGCTCCAGATGACCTCAGGAGGTGGTCCTAGATTGCCTCTTAAGGAAGCCCCAACCCAGATGCCCCTCAGTAGATGAATGGATCAAGAAAATGTAGTATATATACACAATGGAATTCTATGCCTCCACCAAAAAGAATGACTTTGCCCCATTTGTTAGGAAATGGAAAGACTTGGAAAAAATTATATTAAGTGAAGTAAGCCAGGCCCAAAGAAACTTAGGTCCATGGTTTCCCTTATTTCCCAATCACTACTTTTATAGAGGTCTCAGATGACCTCCTGAGGAAGCCCCAAATGACCTCTGGAGAAAGTCCAAGATGGCCCCAGGAGAAGGCTCCAGATGACCCCCAGGGTAGGTCTCAGATGGCTTCTCAAGGAAGTTGCAGATGTACTCTTGATGAGGTTCCAGATGGCTTCCCACGGAAGGGCTACATGACCTCTCAAGGAGGTTCCAGATGGCTTCCCAAAGAAGCCCTGCATGACCTCTCAAGGAGTTCCCAGATGGCTTCCCAAGGAAGCAACAGATGACCTCCAGAGGGGATCCCCAATCAGGCTGGCAAGCTTGCCCACACACCCCTAGAGGACACTAAATGACTTTTTGTCCATGATTCTCCTCCGGAGACAAACACTTGAGGTAGACTCTCAACCCTGAGTGCTGACACTCTCACCTATGGGGATTTTTCCCTGAGGCCAAGGCCTGATGCCATCCAAATGGATTATCTCGATGGGGGTCTCCAAAAATTAAGACCTCTATAGTTCAAGAGAATCCATAGAGACACATTTAATATCATAAATGTTCTCCTAACCACCAACCCCCAAAATTATGAAATCCAAAACTCCAAACATCAAAGGGCCAGCCTTTTTTACCCTTTCTTTTGTCTTTCCACTACAGAACTATACTTCCTTCGAGGTCTTTCCCTTTCTCCCTTCTACCAGTTCCTTCTTCTCTTCAGGCCTCTTCACTCTCCACAGGCCTGAACTGCTTTGAATGGGTCGTCAGTTGCCATGCTTTACCTCCTGCCCTCCCTCAACTTCTCCTCCTCCCAGGTCTTTCTCCTTCTGCTATCAAACCACTTCCTTCCTTACAGGACTTTTCCCTTTTTCTCTCTCCTTCTATTGCTCTGAACCAGAAGCCTATATAACGTCTGTACCCCTTCTTCACTCCAACTGCCTAACAGTTTTCAACTGTCAAATCCCAAACTGCCCACAGTCAAATTACTTCTCCACAGCTCAGCACGTGATGATTAATGCCCCAGCCCCTCCCACAGAATGCCCCACCGTCTTTGGTGGCATACTTCATCCTCTCTAGCTGGCCAGGAGATGGGGCCACACTGGTTATCTAAGCCTGTAGATTATCGGGGCCCTGCTGATTATTACAGTATCCTCCTTGTGAACTAGTAGCAATTGAAATTGGAAATTTGATTGTGATATTACAAATTCGTTGTGACATCACAAACACATGTTGACATCATCACCACCACGACATCACAAACCCATGGTGACAACATTGTCATTGTGACAACATGA
>NW_024872121.1:0-17568 GCF_019054845.1 Dipodomys spectabilis
TATTACAAACCCTTCGAAGCAGAATCACCAGTGTGACATCATTAACCAGTCCTCTCCTCATAACTTTGACATGATGCCCTTGTGATACATAAACCCTTTTTAATCTGATAATCTGTTTTTTTACTTATTTCAGGTATGACATGTGATATTAGAAATGCACTCTGATATCATGAAAATTATGTCATCACTTCGTCAGATATCACGCACATTGTAATCCATTGTGACATTACATACTTGTTGGGAGTTCATAACGTTTGGGCTAATGCATAACTTTGTAGATCTCACAATCCCTATCTGGATTCATATTCTCATTTGAAGTTAAGGAAAATTGAAGTCTAGCATGCCATTGTGACATCATCAATCCATTGTGACATCATAAACCTATTGTGACCTCACCACCATTATGGCATCACCAACTAATTATGACATCAAAATATTATTATGACTTGATATTGTGACATCATTGCCATTGTGATAATATTGTCCCGTTGGGTTTTGCAAACCTATTATGACCTCATAACATTTTACTAAATTCGTGGCCTTTGACACTATTAACTTGTAAACTCATATACTTACGTTGCATAAAACACAAGACAATCTAATAAGGCACATTGAGGATAACTTTATTTACGCTAGTAATGGGCCTGCATTTACCTTGTCCTGCGCTGTACAGTCATTGACAAGCCAGCCCCAAACACCACATCTCAGACCTCCAATGGGCAGCCCTGCACATAGTTAATTAGTGTGCAAACCACCAACACCCCAAATTATCATCTCGAAACTCCACACTTCAATAGGTAAAGCTTTTTCCTTTTCTCTTACTCCCTCCTTCTTTATAGACATGTCCTTCATTTCCCTTTTCCCTTCCATCACTTCCTTCTTCTCTTTAGGCCTCTCCACTATCCACAGGCCTATACTTCTCTGGCCTGGTGGCCAATTGGCATCCTTCTCCTCCTGCACTCCCTCAAATTCCTCTTCTCCCAAGTCTTTCCCCTCCTGCTATCTCACCACTTCCTTCCTTCAAGGTCTTCACTTGATTTTCTCCAATTCCATTGCGCTGACCATGCAGCCTATATATAGGTTGAACCCCTCCCAGACCCAGTGGGTCTCTTGCCTAACAGTTTTCAACCATCACTTCATGAACTGCACATTCCTCAATAACTTCTTCACAGCTCATTTGAGGATGACATCCTACCTCCTCCAGCAGCATGCCCTGTCCCCGTTTGTGGCATGACCCATGCACTCCTGTGGGCCAGGACATGGGGCCACATTGATTAGTGGGACATGCTGATTATTAGGGCTTTGCTGCTTTATACATCCCCTACTGGTTTTCATGTCAAATCAAATCCTTGATTCCTTCTTACCAAATCCTAAAAATTCCCATCTCTCCACCCAATGAACAGCCTTAAAATGTAAATTTAATTGTAAACAAGTAAATTATAGAAACCACACTATTTATTACTAATTAACACTTAGTAAGTCTTATCCTTAAGGGATCCTCTGAGTGTCTGCACAGTCCATCTTGTAGCCTTCTCTGTATATGGGTCCACTGCCTATTTCACTAGAGACTGATGGATCTAATGCTGTTTTTCGTGCTAATATAATAGGCAACAGTGAAGTTAGCACGACCAAGTAAGGTCCTTGCTACTTCGGTTCCAATTCAGGAGTATGATGCAGTTTTACACACACCAACTGTCCAGGCAAGGAAGAGTGGGTGGAGTTTCTTTCTTTTCTTTTTTCAACTCAATTTCTTAGTTTATTTCATTTACTTGAGGTCTAGCGTTTGAATTTAATGCTGAAGTGAGACTTGTTATAGAATACACTACATTACTCTCCCCAAAGAAATTTTCCTTCCAACTGGATTTAATTTCTTATTTTATATTTGAACTTTTTTATCGTCATCCTAATGTTTATTTATTTTAAACAGTTTTCATTATTATTATCTTTAACTAGTTTTACAAAGAAGTTCCCATCCTACAAAACAGTACATGAATACAAGGTGTCTGACAACATTGTCACTCATCCCTCATAACCCTTCGCTTCTCACACGTTTTGGAAAATTGAGATAGGTGATTACATATATTTCACATGTTTCACAGTATTGTGGAATTGTGATACTTAGTAAAGTCACAAACACTTTTTAATCTTGACAAGGCAAATTATTGTTATCATGGTCTAAAGTTTGTTAATTCTATGAGCTTTGACAATCCAAATTATTTTTCCCACCTCAGATGATGTTTACATTTTTTCCTTTTGCTTAGTGTAGGCTATTCCCTCTTTCCCACTCATTCCTCCCTTCCCATCACTGTGTTTGGGTTGGTTAGTTGTTTTTCTTCTATGTCCAGTGCAGCTGATGGACCACTTTGTTGTATGTTGTTCCATTTTCCACTTATTGTGTTCCTCCTCCTGGCTTCCCTCCATTGTGTCCATGTTTCTACCATCTACATGGTCAAGAACATGGAGTCATTAATGGCGATACAACAAAATGAGTGGCTGTCCTTTGTTTCTCGAGTCCTGTTTACTTTGTCATACCTTCTTGCATTTTGGCTTTAGCATCCACATATCAGGTAGACCCTTTGCCGTTTGTCTTGTTGTTCTTGGTTTACCTCACTCAAATAATTTGGTCTAGTTCCATTCATTTCCCTGCAAATGCCATCATTTTGTCCTTTTTAAAGGCTGTATAGTATTCCATTGTATATAGGTACCACAATTTTTGGAAACACTTATCAGTAGTGGCTCATCTGGGTTGTTTCCAAATCTTGGCTATTGTGAACAGTGCTGCAATAATCAATGAGGTGTGTGTCTTTGCATACTGGTTCCTGTTGTTCATAGTAGATGCCTAGGAGTGGTATGACCACTTCATAGGAGAGGTCGATATTTAGCTTTCTGAGGTACCTCCAGACTGCTTTCCAATGTGGTTGTATTAATATACATTACCGCCAGCAATGCAGTAATGTTTCTCTTTCTTTGCATCCCTTCCAGCATTTGTCATTGGCTAAATTTAGGATATGGGTCATTCTGAATGGAGTAAGGTGGCATCTCAGATTTGTTTTTATTTGCATTTCTTTTACAACCAGGGATTATGAACATTTCCTCATGTGTTTCTTTGCTGTTTATTATCTCTTCTTCTGAGGAGTATCTGTTTAGCTCCCTTGACCATTTTAAGATTGGTTTGTTAGATTTATGAAGAGTTGATTTCTTAAGTTCATCATATATAATGGCTATTAGACCCTTGTCTAATATATTGCTGGCAAATATTTATTTTATTTTATTTTTATTGTAAAAAAACTGTACAGAGGGGTTACAATTACATGGGCAAGATAGTTGCTGGTAAATATTTTTCCCCAATTATTTGGCTTTCTTTCTAGTTTGGTTGATATTTTTTATCTGTGCAGAAACTATTTATTTCAAGGTAGTACCATCAAGTCATTCTCAAATTTGTAGTGACCCTGGAAATCTGTTCTGGAAGTTCCTGCCTATGCCTATAAGCTCAAGTGTCTCTCATACTCAGTCCTGAAGTAGTTTCAGAGTTTCAGGCTTGATGTTAAGATCTTTAATTCATTTTGAGTTGATGTTAGTGCATTGTGATAGGCTAGGATCCACTTTTAGTTTTCTGCATGTGGCCAGTTTTCCCAACACCAGTAGTCGAAGAGATTGTGCTTCTTCCACTGTATGATTTTGGCTCCTTTGTCAAATATCAACTGACTGTCCATATGTGGCTATATTTCTGGTTCCTCTTACCTGTCTCATTTATTTTTGGGTCTCTTTTTGTGCCAGTACCAAGCTGTATTTGTTAATATGGCTCTATTGTATAGCTTGAAGTCCTGTATCATGATCTCTCCTGCATTCTTTCTTTTGCCTAAAATTGTTTTGGCTTTGCTAGGTCTTTTGTTGTTCCATATGAATTTTTGGACTATTTTCTCTATTTCAGAAAAGTAGGTCACTGGAATTTTCCTGGAAATAGCATTGAATGTGTTTATTAATTTTGGCAGTATGGCCATTTTCACCATATTAATTCTGCCTATCCAGGAATACGGGAAATCTTTCGATTCCTGGTATCCTCTATTGTCAAGGTCTAGTGTGTTGGGATCCCTGGGTAAGGGTCAGGAGATTACCAGGACACAGGGGAAGCAGAGTGAAAACAGCAATTGCCACTGCATGCTGTGCTTTATTGTTACTGGGTATTTAAAGACAAGCAAGCATGATCTTTGCCAAGATTTGGTCAGAAAACTTTCACACAAAAATTTCAACAGATATTTTTACTTGACATATGAGACAATGTCTTGGTATATTATTATCTAAACGATTTTAGAGCAAGCTCAAACCACTTCTCCAATCTCAGGAAAATGCTTGACCAGCTGTTTATCTATGCTTAAGCAAGCAGAAAAGCTACTTCCTCAGCTTCCAGGAGTCTGTGACATGTGTTTTGAGATAGGGAGAGAGAAAATTTTCCCTCTCTAGCCTGGCGTGCCAAGAGCTTTCCTAATCCCAAACACAGTCCTCAGATGATCCTGAGGCTGGGGCCTGTATCATTCTGCCCCCTCAACATAGACCCTGAGTCTTCACAATTTCCTTCTTTTTTCTTTTGTTTTAAAAGTAAAGCTTTCCACAGGGTTATCATAGAAACTTGCACTGGGTTCATAAAAATCAAATATAACAGCACAAGTGCAAACAGAATAATCACAATCATAATTCCCATACTACTAGCAGTATGTGACTTGGTTTGTAGCATTCCTTTCAGATCCAATCCTTCCAACTGTTTAATAAATGTATCAGCAATATTAGAAGCATCATCATTGGCAAATTATTTTCCAAAAATATCATGTACATTAAATTGTAACTGAGCAATCAATTGAGCAGCAGTAGAATTTCCAGATAAATACTGCTGTAGTCCATTTCAATCATGTATAGATTTATTATATTTTACATTAGTAATGCAAAAGGTAGTAGAATTCCAATCACATTTTAACAATAACTATTTTTCCAAAACCAATAACTTTTTCCTAACCATCCCACTGTCTGTTTAAGAATATTAATCTGTGTTTGTAATTGAGCATCAATTTTTGCCTGTAAGACCCACAATTTATGTGAATCCCGGTGCCATTCTTTCACAAAGTGTTTAGTTTGTAAAGAAGTGTGTAGGTCAATTCCAGACACCACAGCAACAGTGGTAATAGCAATTTGGCTTAAAATCACAGCTATAATGGCACCAATCATATGCTTTGTACGTTTTAGTAGTTTGGTAAAAAATTCATTAACAACACTATCCAAAGGATTTTGGGACCATTCTCTTCCTAATTTAACAGGTAGCCAAATATGAGTTCTTTGTGGAGAATCATAATACTACCACTGTCATTAAAATTAAGAGAGGAATTAATGCAAGAATATAGGCGACAATTAAAACAAAAAATAGTAGGATAACATGTAAAATTTCCCACTAAAAATACATAAGGCAGAGGTACACAAGCAGTTACATTTTAAGATTTGTACAAAGTAAAATTATAAGTGGATGCAGAGTTCGCCATCCCCGAAAACAATCCATTTGGTAGCATCACGGGTTTCAGCGCAGCTGCGACCTTCCAAAGATGAGTTTGATCAGCAGTGGATAGACATGAAAGCCCATCGAGCAACTATAATGTCTCCATCTCCCCAGGCCATCAATTGAGCTCCAGTAAGCGATCCATTAATGGCATCCGGCATCCTAGTAACGTTTGATAAATCACATCTGGTAATATTCCATTCTGAACATGTGTTAATAAATTGTCCAAAAGTTGCCCAATTAATACAATTATTGAACATTTTTCCAAATGTTCCTCTACACTCTTGCCACACAAAAGGCTAATATTTTAAATCAATATAAGTAAAATCAGGGCACATTGGTAAGGATAACTCGCTTTCCCAGCTACTATTAATGGACTAAGTAGTTAATCGCTGCAGCTGTGTTTTAGAATTGGAAGTGTGTTTCCCAGGTAAAACTCAATGTTGCCAATTCATAAGTAAACTTGGAGGAGGCTCCAGAAAAACAGGCAAGGAATGAGTATAGTAAGTAAAATTTAAAAACTATCATTATCCTTATTGTACAGTGTCAAATTATTCCAAGGAGGAGATAAAACAGCAGGAACAGTATAGACGGTTATATCCATGTCTCCCCAAACAACAGGTTCCAATAAAGGAGGGTTAGGAATAAAGGCCCAATAACTTACATTAGCATTATCATGGACAGAATTTACAGTAAGCAGGGCACACATGGCCAGAACAAGTTCTCAGCTGTGACAGGTTTACCAGTGTGTTGTAACATCTTTTGTCCTTCTCCAGTCAACTTTTAAACCTGCCCCCAGGTGGGCAGTGGCGATTTATTCTTCCTCAACTGGTGGCCGATTCCTTGCAGGATATGGGGCTGTCCTCACTGGGCTGCGTCTGTCTCCATCATGCAGGAAGCCAGTATTGTTTGCCATCCCGTGAAGACACAAAACTCTATCATCGCCCGTTATGTAATAATTTTCCTAGTTGCCATTCTGCTTTCAATGTAATCTTAATCCATGTGGGAGCATTTAAATAATGTTTTTTTGATATTTGTTCAAAATGGCACTCAGCTCTAGTTAAAATATCTCCTTGTGGTAAGTTTAAAAGTTAAGAACAAAAAGAGCTTGATGTAAAATTATTTTAGGTTTTTGCATGGAAAACCACAAGTTATTCATACCTTCATCCAACCTTTTCCTCCTTTTTAATTTTTTAATTTGTTGTTTTAGTGTGCCATGAACTCGTTTAATAATAGTTTGTCCTTGGGGGTTATACTCTATTCCTGTAATATGTACCACATCATAAAGTTCTCAAAATCTTTTAAATTTGATATTTTTAGGCTGGTCCATTATCAGTCTTTATTTTGGCAAGCAATCCCATAATGTCAAAAGCTTCCAAGAAGTATTCTATTACATGGTTAACAGTTTCTCCAATAAGGGCAGAAGCCCAAACAAATTTGGAATAAGTATCTATTGTAACATGTACAAACAAAAAACGGTCAAAGGCTTGTACATGGGTTATATCCATTTGTCAGAGCTTGTTAGGTGGTAATCCTCGAGTATTTACTCTAGCAGGTACAACTCTCAAATGCATTGGTCTGCAGATAGGACACCTTTTAATAATTTGTTTAGCTTGAGAATAAGGTATTTTATGATGCATATGTGAATGGCCAGCATTTGTATGTAAATGAGCATGATCCTGTTCAGCAGAAGCAAAACTAACTAATTTATCAACCTGATTATTGCCATACACAAGGTACCCAGGTAACGAAGAATGACCCTTAATGTGAGTTACAAACACTTTGGCTTTACATTGTTTCAGTAATGCTTGTAATTGTTTAAATAACTGATTTATCTGGGGTTTAGATGAATATGTAATAGCAGTGACTATATTAGTCACATCTACTACAGCATAGGTAGAATCAGTAACAATATTAATATGTCCCACAAAATCTTGCAACACCTTAATAATAGCAAAAGTTCATTTTGTTGAACTGATGCTAAAGTAGTTGTTTGTACCCAATATTTATTTGTTGCACAATAAGCACTTTTTATTTTGGAGCCATCTGTAAAACCGGTAAGAGCAGTGGGAATAGGGGCCTTGGTAATTATATCATTAATGACAAATTGTTGTTTATGCAAGCAATCCCACAATCTACCTTTGGGAAAATGATAGGAAAATTGCCCACTAAACTTTACTAATGCTATTTGTAGCATTTCAGACATGTTTAACAAATATTTTACTTGGTCTTTTGGCAAAGGAAAAATAATTTTAAATAAATCATACCCCGATAGGGTAAATACCCGTTGCCTGGCCTGTTGAATAATAATTGTCAACTGTTGTTCATAAGGCATAATATTCTTTGTAAATCTATGCCGTGTATAAATCCATTCTAATCGTAGCTCATTTTGTCCTATAATTCCTGTTGGGTATTTCCATGTATCCAAAATATATAAATTTATGGGTTGATTCAGTGTTACTCGATGTAAAAACATTTCTTTTTTATTTTTTGCTCTACAAATTGCAATTTATTTTTAGCCTCCTTAGTTAAAGTTTTTTGCTATGTAAATCAGGCTCCCCTTGTAACAATTAAAACAAACTATGTAATTGATAATTAAGAATTTCTAAGGCTGGTCGCATCCAATTAATATCTCCTAATAGCTTTTGAATATCATTTAACGTATGTAATTGATCATGTCATAAAGATATTTTTGAGGTGTCACATTTTGTCTGGAAATAACATATCCTAAATATTTAACCACTGTATCTTTTTGTATTTTTTAGGTGCTATTTTATTTGTGATAAAAATTTAACACAGGGTTTATTAGTTTTTTTAATTACTTTAGGCCAAGAGCCATAATGCTCTTCTACTGCCCGAATCCTTTCCCATGCTATGTCTTGTAACTGCTCATGGATCTCTTTCGGAGAGTTCACTTGCATACAAGCATCCACACTTGTTCTGTTACACTCAACATGGGAAAGGTTATGACCTGTAGGCGTGGATTACTGCTCTGCGCATTTTGTCTAGACCTTTCTGTACATAACTAAGTAAACCACATTTGCCATTGTAGGTATTTAGGTTTCTTAAGCAAGGCTCTACAAAGCATCTTCCAATCCTCGGGAGCAAAATTATTGTAATGTCGAGCAAGCCCATTAAGCAATTTCTTAACATAATGATACTGAGGTCTATACAAATCACTGCCTTTTTAAGTTCACCAATATCATAAACAGCAACACCTTCATATCTGGCTGGTTGAGCTATACCATTCATAGGGGGTGGTTGAATTACAGCATAAGAAAAAATAGGCATTTCATCATCAAACTCACTGTCTGTGTCCTCTGTTTTGTGAGGGAGTGACGCTGTAAAAATTGTATCAGCCAGTGGAGGAGCCGAAGGCTGCTTTACTTTCACTTTATCAGGTTCTTCTTTCACTCTGCTAACTTCCAACTCCATATGTTGTAATTTTGATAAAATCAATTCCATTTGCCCAGACATTTTATTTGCACTTTCAGTTTGTTCCTATTCAGCCCATTTTTACCTCTAGTTTTTTCTCTGTTAATTGCAATGCATCCTTATCTATTGAGTCCTTAACCTCAGAGTCCAATTGTAAATCTACAATAGAAGGGGTGGCCTCTTTCTTTAAGTCTGCTATTAATGTTTCCTCAATCAAAGCTTTAAAAAGTGTATGAAAAATAGCCCAAATGGACCAAAATCTAATCTCTTCCCCTTCTTGAACAGCTCTTTCTACATTATTCTTCACTCTTTCCAATTATCAACATGTAATGTTCCTTTATCGGGGAACCAAGGATTCCATTCCCTAAGTACATTAATTTACATTTCTATGTCAAAAGAAGAAATATTTAAGCCATAGGCCGCAAGTAAATGTTTAAGCATATGTAAGTACAGAGTAGATTTAACTTGTCCCATCACCCTGCAATTAAAAGTACTTACCTGAATATCCCTTCCTGAATTCAACAATGCATGGTCCCTGTTTGGGCGCCAATTGTCAACGTCTAGTTCACTGGGGTCCCTTGGTAAGGGTCAGGAAATCACCAGGACACAGGGGATGCAGAGTGAAAACAGCAATTGCCACTGCATGCTGTGCTTTATTGTTAGTAGGTATTTAAAGACAAGCAAGCATGATCTTTGCCAAGATTTGGTCAGAAGACATTCACACAAAAATTTCAACAGATACATTTTTACTTGACCTATGAGAAAATGTCTTGGTATATTATTATCTAAACTATTTTAGAGCAAGCTCAAACCACTTCACCAATCTCAGGAAAATGTTTGACCAGCTGTTCATCTATGCTTAAGAAAGCAGAAGAGCTACTTCCTCCGCTCCCAGGAGTCTGTGACATGTGTTTTGAGATAGGGAGAGAGAACATTTTCCCTCTCTAGCCCGGCGTGCCAAGAGCTTTCCTAATCCCAAACACAGTCCTCAGATAATCCTGAGACTGGAGCCTGTATCATTCTGCCCCCTCAACATAGACACTGAGTCTTCAAACTCTATGATTCATTTTTTTAAGGCTTTTACACTTTCCATGAAATAGACCCTTTACATCTTTGGTGAGTTTAATTCCTAGATACTTTTTTATTGTGAATAGGTTTGTTTCCTTGATTTCCATTTCTGCTTGTATATTGTTGGTGTGCAGAAAGACGACTGATTTTTGTGGGTTAATTTTGTATCCTGCTACTTTGCCAAATTGGTTTATAAGCTCTAAGTGTTTGGGGCTGAGCTTTAGGGATCATTAATTTATAAAATAATGCCATCTGAAAAAAAATAGATAGTTTGTCTTCTTCCTCTCCTGTGTGGATCCCTTTAATGTCTTCTTCTTGCCTTATTGCTCTGGCTAAGAATTCCAGAATTACATTGAAGAAGAGTGGAGATATTGGGCATCCTTGCCTTTTTCCTGTTTTTAGAGGAATTGGTTGTAGTTTTTCCTCATTATAATATTGGCCTTTCATCTGCCGTGTAAGGCTTTTATGGTCTTTTCAAATGTTCCATATATTACTATTTTTTTCCAGAACTTTTAGCATGAATCAGTGCTGAATTTCATCAAAAACCTTTTCTGCATCAATGTTGATATTCATGTGGTTCTTGACCTTGGATCTGTTGATGTAATGGATTACATTTATTGACTTACATATGTTAAACCATCCCTGCATCTCTGGGATGGAGCCTACTTGGTTATAATGTATGATTTTTTTTGTGAGGTTTCTGGATTCTCTTGTCTGCAATTTTATTGAGGAGCTTTGCATCTGTCTTAATAAAAGAGATTGGTGTATAGTTCTTTTTTTGTTGAGTCTTTGCCTGGTTTGGGTATGAAGGTGATATTGGTTTCATAGAATGAGTTTGGGATTACTCCCTCTGTTTCTATTTCTCTGAAGAGCTTGAGGAGTACGGGAATTAGTTCCTCTTTAAAGGCCATATAGAATTCTGTAGTGAATCCATCAGGTCCTGGGCTTTTACAGTTGGAAGACTTCTGATTACTTCTATTATCTCTTTGTAGGTTATTGACATGTTTAATTGATTTATTTCTTCTTGTTCTGTTTGGGCAATTTCTTTTCAGGCAGGAAAAGAATTTATTTACCGAACTGCTGCCCCCACAATGCATGGTTAAAAGCATGGCTGAAAAGGTAGGGGTGACCCACCTTTGGACCAGGACTTATCTAGGCCACGGACAGGAGAAGGTGTGGCCAGGTGGGGGAAATGTGTGGCCACACTGGATCCAGATGTGACCTCAGGGTCTGGTACCCTCTTAAGATCAGATGGGAGGCATGTGACCACAGGTGGCCCAGGATGTGACTTAGCAAGAGGGGAAAGTGACTGCTTCCAGGTCTGCCAGTTACCTATGCAACAGATACTGGGCTGAAACTTAGCCACGAGGGAGGAAGGTGTCCCTGTTCCGACCTTATATTCCAGCCTTTTGATAATTATGAAAAAAGGGTGAAGATTCTCTCTGGCTACTTCCTGTTTTCACGGGTGTCAACAGTAAGGGTAAAAGGCTGAGATATGGTCCCCTCTAGGAGAAGGCAACAGGAAAAAGCTGTCACTTGGACAGTGAGTGCTTAGATGAAGTCGAGAGGAAGCAAGTCTCTTGGATGAAGTCTGGAGAAGACTCAGGCATTGAGGGACTGAAAAAATACTATAGAGCAAATAAATAACAAGAGGAAGGACTTGGGGCTGAAAATGTTGGTACAAATGTCGCTAGCTATTTCTGACATCTGGTGACTAGGTAGAGGATAAGTCAAGTAACAAAGACAAGAATATAAATTCCTTTCCAGTTGAAAGTTAGACAGGTATTGACATTAGATGGGCAGTCTTCTTTCTTCTATTGATCTCCCGGCTCTGGTTAATTTTCAAAGGGCAGGCACAAAATGAATGATGTGATAATATCTCCTCTTACTCCTTTCCATTTTTCCTTGTTCCCCAGACTGGCTGAATCTAGGTGCTTGTTACTGGGATGGTTTGTCCAAGTTGGTGTTCAAGGAGGTTTGAACTCAAGACCTGGCACTGTCCCTGAGCACTTCTGCTCAAGGCTAGCTCCTACCACATTGAGTTATAGTACCACTTGCAGTGTTTGCTGGTTAGAGATAAGAGGTTTGAGCAAATGCTTCCTGCCTGGCTGATTGTAGGTTATTTGGGAAATGGAGTCTGAGGGATTTTTCAGCCCGGCCTGGCTTTAAACTGCAATCTTTGCCACAAAAACCCTTTGTTATTTCCAACTAAAGTAATAAGGATATCAAATAGAATAAGTAGAGCTTACCTGGTCCTTATCAAGAATTGACCAAATATTCTGCAATGAAAAAACTCATTAGATGAGAGAATCTTAGGACACATATGCCCAATATTTTAGAATCATGTTGTCAGTACTAGAACACAACACAAAACAAAAAAGGCAAAATGCTAAACCTAAATTTATTGACAGAATTTTTTATACATCTTTGCTAACAAAGCACATCAGATGGTTGGGCCTCAGTTACCAGAGTCTGTGAAAAGAGCAACTTGATAGCAAGGCACATTAGAATAGGTGGTTGGAGGAGTAGTAAGCTTGGTGGAGCGGTAAGTGTTGGATGGGGCCAAACCCTTAATCCACCATGTGGCCAAGATGGTGAACTCAAGATGGCGAATTTCGGAAAAAAAGCAAAGAAAGCCTAAACAAAAAATCAAGCTTAGTTTGGCAAGCCTTTGAGAGGGAGCCCAGAGGGGGTCCCTGGAACCCAGCCCATATTCCATTCTTCAGGACACAATCCAAAAAGTTGTAGAAAAGAAAGACAGTGATATAGAAGTTGGACATGAATAGCAGAGAGCATAGAGAACCTGAAAGTAAACAGACTTCTGACCATGTACCATTGCAGAGGCAATAATTGTCTAAATCTGAGAATAGCATGGTTTCATGGCTCGGGCATGACTCACAGCACCCAGTAAATGTGTAGGAGACTCAGTCTGGTGAATGAAGAAGAGCTGACCAGGCAGAAGCAGCATCTCGACTTTCCACAGAGACCTCTAAAGAGAAATGGCCAAGCCCCACAAACCTAGCATCCTCAGCTTCATAGGTGACCAGCCTTTCGTCTAAAGACCATACGAGCTATCTGTCATGGTGCCACATCTGCAGAGAGATTGACCAACAGAGAGCCATAGAGAGTAGTTTCACTCACCAGACTGGACATGTAATGCGGATGTGCATGTGAAGGCCAACAATGGTATTGGTTAAAAGTCTCAAGGCAGTTTGGTTCACAGAAAAGTGGTGGTTAGGAAATTCTAACATTTCTGACTCAAAAACCACATCCGAATCATGACACCATATGTAAGGTATATGAAATAGGTAGGTTTCATTAGGAAGCCAATGAAGAGAACACCACATGCTATTCAGGCAGGAAAAGATGTTTGTTTACCGAACTGCTGCCCCCACAATACATGGTAGAGAAGCATGGCTGAAAAGGAAAGGGCGGAATAGAAATTTGAATTTCTGTAGAAATTTATCCCTCTCTGCTAGGTTTTCCTTCCTTTGTGATTAGAGTCTGGAATTACTTCTTTACGATTGTTTGGATATCTTGGATGTCTGTTGTAATTTTCCTGGGATATCTCTGGTATTATTGATTTGGGTCTCCTCTCTTATTTTGTTAGTTACTTTTGCCAGTGGTCCCTCAGTTTTATTGACTTTAAAAAAAACTTTTCATTTTATTAATTTTATTTATAATTTTCTTAGTCTCTACCTCATTAATTTCAGCTCTTATTTCAGTTATCTCTTTCTGTCTAGCAAATTTAGGTTCAAATTTTTATTGTTTCTCTAGCAGTTTTAGTTGCATCATAAGATTGTTTACTTGATCTTTGTTTTCTTTTTTTCTTTTTTCTTTTTTTGGAGGGTGGGGTCTGGTCATGGGGCCTGAACTCTGGGCCTGGGCGCTGTCCCTCAGCTCTTCAGCTCAAGGCTACCACTCTACCACTTGAACCACAGTGCTACTTCTGGCTTTTTTTCTTTTTGCTTATGTGGTGCTGAGGAATTGAACACAGGGCCTCATGCATGCAAGGCAAGTATTCTACCACTGAGCCACTTTCCCAATCCGGTCTTTGTTTTCTTGATGTGTCCACTGAGAGCAATAAATTTGCTCCTCAGGACTGCTTTTGCTGTGTCCCATAGATTTCGTTGTGATGTTTCTTCATTTTCATTGAGTTCTGTTTAATTTCCATGTGTTTAAGTTTTTTCTATTTCATGCCGTATTATTGAGAACTAGTTTGATTTCAGAAAAAAATAGGGGGTTGGCAAGAATAAGACCTTGCTGGTGTGAATGCCTGTAATTCTAACTATTCAGGCAGCTCAGATATGTGTATTCAGGTTCAAAGCCAGTCCAGGCAGGAAAGTTCACGAGACTTTTCTGGGGTTGTTCAGCACCACACCCTGCCTCTAGTCTGGGGTTGTTCACCCCCTTTGCCACCATTGGCCTGGCTGGGCTGCTTATGAAAACCAGTATGGAGGAGCGCTGCACCCCACTATGGGTCCGGAGATGTTCGCTGCTGCTGTTGATGCCGCTGCTGCTGCCACAGCTTTTGCCACTGCCTCAGCTGCTGCCACTGCCCCAGGATCAGCTGGGCCACTTATGCAAGCCAGGCACCCCACCACCAGTCAGGTGTTAACCACTGCTGCTGCCTCAGGTTAGGCTGGGCTCCTTATGTGGACCAGTATGGAGAGGCACAAACCGTCACGGATGTGGAGTTGTTCACTGCAGCTGTCCCCACCCCATTCACTGCTGCTGCCCCGGGCTGGTCTGGGCTCTTCCTGTGGGCTAGTGTCAAGAGGCATTGTGCCCGGAGTCTGGGTTGTTTGCCACCACTGCCAGCTGCCATTGCTTCTCCAGGTTAGGCTAGGCTGTTTAAACCACCAGGACATAGGTGCCACGCTGCCAGTCTTGGGTCATTCGCCACTGCTGACAGCTGCTGCTGCTCCTGATTGGAATGGGCTGCTTGTACCAGTCAGGAAGAGCTATGTCAGGGATGGTGAGGCGAGTTTTTGTGCTGGCTCTGCCTTCTGAGATTTCTGCTTGTATTCTCTAGGTTGGCACCACCTCTTGGCAGTCTTCTGAGAGCCTTGGGATGCTTGTGAGGTCCACAGACAGTCCAGTGCCTGGCCACTTATGGAGCCTGGCATGAAACCCCACCAATTAAGCTGCTTAGAGTGGAGCCCCATCACCAACTACGGGTGGGGGAAGGGTCTTCCCACTTTACTGTCTGTGTAGGGTTTTCCCTTTTCTTTTTTCACTTCCTGTATCTCTCTGAGTAATTGCCTTTTTTGTGGGTCATTTGGAGAAACAGAGCATTGAAATCCAAACTCTTTATTTGGTTGGAGAGAGCTGAGGTGTTTCCCTGCTGTTCCATCACCATCTTGGCCCCTCCCTTTCAGGTGGAGTTTTTCTTAGGTGGCCAGTGGGCCTTGATTACCAAAGGATAGGTACATAAAAGAATATGTTTTAATGCCTGCAGTCTGTAGTTAGACATTTCTGTTAATATAACCTTCCCAAGTTTAGGAACCAAAGGGGGTGGTCTACACTAAAGTATTTCAAAGGGATTAAATCCTTTAACATAGAAGCTACATCTTGCTCAAAGGAGAGCAAAGTGGAGGAGGCTTACATAGCCATGGCCAGTATCTGTATTTAATTTAGTTAGTTTCCTTTAAGGTCATATTCATTCTTTCTAGTGTCTTGGACTCTAAGGTCTATAAATGGATTGTAACTTCCAATTTATTCCTAGGATGTTAGTTAATAATTAAGAACTTGGACCATGAATGCAGGACCATCTCTGGACCCCAAAGCTAAGGGTAAGCCAAATCAAGGAATTATTACACACCTCAGCTCAGCCTGAAAAATTGTCCACTATTACTAACAGATACCAATAGCTGTACTTTCCAGGCTTTACATCTGTGCAGTCCACTTTCCCAAATTCATGATCTGAGGTTCCTCATATATGAATTCTTTCCATAGGTTCCAGCTTTTCAGCATTTACCTGATGGAAATTACCTACACACATTACAAAGAATTGTCAGGCTGAGGGCCCACTGGTTTTCAGAAGTTTTAGGCAGTGGCCTAAAACTTGGGTGCAAATATCTATATGTAAACTGACAGAAAGATTGAACCTGTATGTTATTTTCACAAGTTCAGTATCAACATTTGCACACTTATTAATACTGTGTTTGCTTCTTTTAATCTTAACGACTAGTAGTTTTAGAGAACCAACTGGTTTTGGAGTGGTCTCCCAAGCTACGTGATCAGCTCAGATGTTTCCCTGTATCTTAGTGTCTCTAGTTTCTTTACTTCCTGTATTGTACTCTGAACCTTGGAGTCTTCTTCCATTTTATTCTCCTCCTTTTCTCTCAAACTTGCTTTCGTGATCCCACTCTAGTTCTCAATGTGCTCCTTAACCTGCAAGTGTTTTGGCAGGGTCACAGGAGAGTTCCTTTGACTATCCAACTGCTGCTCCTTCTCACAACACCTTTGCTTGCTCTTCAGCTCCTCCCTTAAGTTCACAAAGGTGCTATTGAGAGGTAATTTTTCCCACCTCCACCTGTTCCATTGGGACATGAAGTTTCTGCATTACATTTATGGTGAAGATCTCAGCAGTCTTTTTGGCTTTTTTTTCTAGTAGTCTCTCTTTCTAGTTTTCCACTTTAGTGTATTTTTGTGACAGATCTTCCAACTGTTTGTTTAGCTCTTCTGTTTTTGTTCCTAATGTTCTTTTCCTTTCCCCGGCACTCTCTGTCAGAGCATGTGGTCCTTTAACTCTTTCTGAATAGTACCAATCTCTTTCTTGAGCCTGATATTTTCCAGTTCACTTTTCCTGGCCTCCTCTTCTATGACACAGCACTTCCCCGTCTTCTCTGCTAATTACTCTTTCCTTCTTTCTCTGTTGCTTTGAATTTCTGGTGACACTCTTCAAAGCTTATAATCAACATGTACTTCAGCCTAATACATTTTTATATCAGGTCCAGCTCCTTTGTCATGGCGATGATTTCTTAATGCAGCATTAGGATCTCTTCTTGGGCTCACTTGTGGTTAGCAAGGATGGCAGCATTGCTGTCCTGTGCTTGTTTGCCTCTGACCTGTGGTCCCCTAATTTGCCTCATGCTCACCCAGGCTAATGTACTTGAATTTCATTTGATTTTGAGTGTTTTCGAGGTTCCGTTTGAGGATTTTTTTCTCATTTTTGACTCACACATGTTCCTAATTTATATCTTCAAATCTTTTCTTCACGTCAAATAATTTTCTCTGTTTTCTCCAATGTGCTCTTCTATGTGCTTTTAATCTCTTGGTGGGTTTTGACTGGTACATATTGGAGACTCAGTCTTTTATTAGACTATGTTTTGAGATAGAAGGGTGGAATTTTTTCTTTGCCACATTTCTTAAGTTCAGAGGGCTGCTTTTTAAATTGAACATAGTTGGAATTCAGAGCCCCAAGCTCCTTTGTATGTTTCTCCAGAGATATGAACACATTTTCCAGGTGGTTAATGTGATTAATTAACCTGTCCTTTTCTATCTTTCTCCTCCTTGGGCAT
>NW_024872122.1:0-30778 GCF_019054845.1 Dipodomys spectabilis
AATGGGCTGGCTTTGAACCCTGATCTTCAAACCTCAGCCTCCTGAGTAGCAAGGAAGACAAACATGAACCACCCCTGCAGGTTGTGTGTGTGTGTGTGTGTGTTTGTGTGTGTGTGTGAGTGTAGAAGTGGGCTGTAACAAGGAGCACTGGACCCTTTGGTAACTTCAGCTTGCTTTCTTTGGGGGTACATGGGCTTTGTGGCTGAGGTCTGGGGACCTGGAAGGGTGAGATGCTTAATGGGGACTCAGCACTTAAATTATAAGACCAAGGGATCTGTGTGCCCTGGAGATGTCTACTTGTGCCGTGGACCGGCTCTGTTGGGACGGCGGAGGACACCTAGTAGGGGTAACTGGAACAGGTAGGGAGGTGGCAAACAGACAACTCACACACAAGAGGAGTGAATGCTGAGTGCGATTTATTGGAGAGGATGACAATCTTTTATAGAAAAAAGTCTCCATGAGAAAGGGCAAAAGGTTACACAATTTGTTGCAAGGCTTTGGGTGGTCACCAGCTGGTTGCCTGATCTTGTTCTTGGATGATGATCTATGACGATAGGCACTTGTTCCTGGCTTTACCTTATCAACCCCATAAGAATAGCAAAGTAAATCGGTTTTGAGATGCTTATCACATATTAACCATTAACAAGAGCATGTGAGCAAGGTGTTAGACATAAAGGCATAAACTCTAGTATTTTATTTTTACTTCTGCTTAGTTTTGTACTTTATGCATTTCAAATCTTTTCTAAGCAATTGTGCTTCTTTGCCATTCTTTAGAAGGTCCCCAATTTGTTGCCAAAAATCATGATATTCAGTATACTTAGCTAAATCTGGCCATACATCAAATTCAGGCTCATAGTGTCTTCTCTGTAACCCTTTCACATAATCGTTTACTCTTCTCCATAGAGGCCTTAACTGTCTCATAAGATCTTCCTTGTTCTTTTTGATAGTAAGCACCAAGGAGTCCTAGATCTAGCAAGTCTCTCAGTAAATGGAAGAGAGTAATAGGAAATTCTTTCTCCTAAGTAATTTTCCCAATGGTTGCCATCCTTATCATACACACCTGTAAAAGGCTATGGATCTGGGGGAAGTCGTTGAGGCCCTCTTGATAAGGCAGGATCCCACCAGCATCCCCTAATAAGCCACTGCCATCTTCCATCCACCAATCTTTTAGGAACCTTATTTAGTTTTTGGTCTAAATATCCCTCTACATCTTTCTTATCTACAGGATATCTACTGTAGATACTTCAGGATTAAAGGGAAGTCTCCAATAGCTATACGTTCTTTCTGCTCTAGCCGTGCCTACAGCTTCTTGTAAATCTCTTACAAACAATTCCTTCTGCTGAAGTGAAGTCATAAAACCCCCAAAGCTTTTATTTTCACTTATGATTTGTTTAATAGCCTCCATAAGAGGGGCTTTCAGCATAGCACTTAAATCTGGTGGATTAGTCATATTCTCAGGACACTCATCGGATGTTGGAGTCATCATCACTTCCAAGAAAGAGCCCTGAATAAGAGAATGTTGAGCATGAGTAAGTAGAACAAGCAGCAGGAACAGTAAAAGAATAATGGGCACTCCTATGCAGTGAAGAAAAGAGAAACAGGAACAGGAACACATCTTTCCAAGGGGCTTGCCACACTTTCCAGGACGTAGGCCTCTTTGAAGCCCCACTCTCAGATCAGATAGCAGATGTTCCATGCTAAGCAGACTCCACTGGAATAGGCGTGGCATACTCCCTTGGGCATGGTTGGTGGTAGAACGAGCTTGGGAGGACCTGGGGATGGGGCCCGCAGGGGGTGGCTCCCCAGGGGGACAGAGAGCATGGCCAGCGCTTAGTAAGGATGAGAGCCCTGTTAATATGGAGCGCACTTTCATGGTTCAGACTTTGGGTCTTATCATGATGGTTGATGGGCGAGGCCAACCGTATTTTAAATGTTGACCTGTGATCTTCAGATCTCAGCCTCCTGAATAACTAGGATTATTGACATGAGCCTCTGGCACCAGGGCCTCTTATTCTTTTTGGTATATTACGGTTTGAATTCAAGGCTTTAGACTTGCCAGTCAGGTCTTCTAACATGTTAGCCAAGACTTTCTGTCTTGGGCATTTCCTAGATAGAGTCTCAATATATGCTCAGGCTGGTCTGGATCGGGATTCCTCACTGCTAGCTTTCTGGCCAGACCCTGGTTGTAAGAAAATGAATTCACTCTATGCCTATATCGCTTTGCTGGGATGTCGTTTTGGGGAGTGGGTGGGGGGTGTGAAGAGGAAAGACCCCAGAACTGACACCTCCTGGGGGACATTTCTTCTTGTGACAGAGCCAAGTCATTGCTGTGTATGACGAGGA
The DNA here is from genome assembly GCF_019054845.1 of Dipodomys spectabilis. Classification (NCBI taxonomy): domain Eukaryota; kingdom Metazoa; phylum Chordata; class Mammalia; order Rodentia; family Heteromyidae; genus Dipodomys; species Dipodomys spectabilis. Next base: position 2,344 of record NW_024872122.1, read on the forward strand.
AGCCGCCATCAGACTGACCTGGAACAATGCTCAAAGGTATGTAGGCTGTTGAAGTATCAAACCCACCCATGTCTGCTTCCCACGCACAACAAGGGGGTGCAGTGCAGGTGGTCCAGCACTGGCCCTAGGGGATTATAAATGGATGGTGGTGGTCAGGTGCCAGTGGTTCCTGCACCTGACCGGGTTATTGGGGAGGCTGACGTCTGATGGACGTGACACAAAGCCAGTCCAGGCAGGAGAGTCTGTGAGATTCTTATCTCCCATAAACCAACAACCCCCCCCCCCCACACACACAAAGCCAGATTTGGTGCTGTGGCTCAAGTGTTAGAGCCTCAGCCTTGAGTAAAAGAAGCTCAGGAATGACATTCAGGCCCTGAATCCAAGCCCTAGGACTCACAAAAAAATAATGAAATAAATGAATAGTGGGCATCAGTTACCTTACTACCAAAAAGGATGGATTCAGTCTTTTCTCTGGTACTTGTATCCAAAGGTAATGGGCTTCTCTTGATGTTCTTCTAAACTTCTCCTCTCCATTATCTCTCCAGGCTTCAGTTGCAGGATAGAATTCATATCATTCCACTCAATGTGACCTTATGTACCCTCCCCTACCCGCCTTCCTTGGGGTGGGGATCCTGGATGTATTCACCACTGGGAGGATGAAGCACCGGAGAAATAGGGTAGGTATCCCTGAAACTTACACACACACACACACACACACACACACACACATATACCCATACTCACCCAGGCCAACTCAGTGTCTTTTCCAAAGACACTTCATCTCCTTGGATTTACTGACCTAGGAGAGGAACTTGATTTCTTGTAACTAAGTATTTTAACTAGGGCTTGCTAGTTGACATGAGATAAACAGAAGCTCAAAAGAAAGGCTCTGGTGCCCATCACCTCTGGCTCAGGCTCACACCTGACATCCTGGCTACTTGGGAGGCAGACATCTGAGGATCAAAGATTGAAGCCAGCCATAAGCTGGAAAGCTGGTGAGACTCTTCTCTCCATGGAACCACCAAAAAGTCAGAAGTGGAGCTGTGGCTTAAGTGGTAAAGCACCAGCCTTGAATACAAAAACTCAGAGACGTAGCTCCCAGATCCTCAGTTCAAGCCCACACAAAGAAATGGACCCATCTTGTTGCCCCCAGACTTCTTGGGCCTCCACTGTCCTCTCAAGGAGTGTGATACAGCACTGGGCCCTGGTTAGTGTATCAGAGCTTTCAAAAATTGGGTGGTGGAAACCAGGCCTTCCCCTTCATGTGCTTTCAACCCACACCAGCAGGAAGGGAGAGTGTGAGAAGGCCAACAGCCTGCAGAGCAGCGAGGACCCCACTCTGCCAGGGTGATTGGAGCAGGATTCTTAGAAGCAGCACTTGAAAAGGGGTCTTGCTTAACTAGGAGTATCTGACAGGAAGCACACAGAGCAAAGATGCTGTACATAAAGGACAACATAGAGGAGCATGTTCACTTCAAGCCAGAGCTGCTGCTGAGAAACTCGGTACAGATGTGCAGGACTGTCCTGAGACACGCCCGAGTGGTTACAGAAGAAGAGCTATCCAGGGTTGGGATTGTGTCTTAGCAGTAGTGGGCTTGCCTTGCGCACAGGAAACCCTGGGTTCAATTCCTAGGTTCCACATACACAGAAAAAGCTGGAAGTGGCACCATGGCTCAGGTGGAAGAGCACTGGCCTGGAGCAAAAGAAGCTTGGGTAAAACACCTAAGCCCCGAGGTCAAGCCCCAGGAATGTCAACATAAAACAGCACTCCAAGGGTTCTTGGTGACAGGTGGATGGCTATGCCCTGTAGCTCTTAGTAGATCCATCCATTTTATGTGTCTCCTTGTTTGACACAGGGAAGCTGGACACTCCTTCTGCCCTGGCATCTCCTGGACCCAGTTATCAGCAAACCTCCCAACATCTTCCACCAGGACATGGAGCAGCTGGCCCCAGAAATCCTCAGATACCGGTTGAGTGGGGCAGGGGGATAGAGGCCAGAAATCCTAGTGGGTCTGATCTGCCCCAGATGACCATGCCTTCCAGAGGAGGCGGTTGGGAGGTTATAGAGGGGTAGTGATATGGAAGGGGCACTTTAATGCCTATGGCCCTACCCAGATTCTGAGCCTCCCTTTGCTGTCCCTAAGGGATCTAGAGGAGTGACTAGGTTGGAGTGTCTAGAGGAGGACTAGTTGGAAATTCTAAAGAATGAGACACCATAAACCATGCTCCGATGGCTCATACCTATCATCCTGGCTACTCGGGAGTATCTTGTTTCCCCAACACAGGCAGGAACGTCCCAGGAGAGTCTCATCTCCAATCTCCAACCAGAAGTGGCACCATGGTTCAAATGGTAGAGTACTGGCCTTGAGCAAAAATCATCATCAGGGACAGTACCCAAGCCCTGAGTTTAAGCCCCTCAACCAAAACAAAAACAAAAACAAAAAACAAAAATCCAAAAAAGAAAGACACCCCTTGCCTGCAAGAGATGGTTAAGGAGTGGGGTTGCTGTGGTTGGGAGACCAGGTGCTGGCCTCAGGGTACAGACATTTCTAAGAACTCCCCAGTTTTGCCCAAGGTTGAAGTTACAGCATGGTGGGCTTTGCCTTACCAAGAACTCCAGAGGTTGTGGCCTTTCTTAGGCAGGGAGTGGGCGAATGGGAATAGGGGTGGGAGGGTAGTGTCAATTATATTCTCCCCATCCATGGAAAAATGGTTTTGTACGCTGGTGTCAAAGTCTGAAGGGAAGGGCTGCATGTGGTTTGTGGCCTGACAAGGTGGGTTTCCTCTGGGTGTGAGAAGGTGGCTGAAGCCAGGCATTGCCAGTGGCTCACAACTGTCATCCTAGTTACTCAGGAGGCTGAGCTCTGAGGATCCAGTTTCAAAGCCAGCTCGGGCAGGAAAATCTGTGAGACTTTTTCTCCAGTGAACTACCAGAAAACCGGAAGTGGCGCTGTGGCTCCAGTGGTAGAGCATGCACCTTCAACTGAAGAGCTGAGGGACTGCGCACAAGCCCAAAGTTCAAACCCCATAACCAACAACCAAAAATAAGGTAGCTGAGTTTTCTACATAGCGGTATGTACAGTAGGAAATGGCATGCTGTGTCATGAGCCATTCCATACATATGAGAAGCTCTGAGTTTTGTCTATAGTTGGTCTGAGGATGGTAGTTGGTAGTGCCATCTTCTCAAAGGTTGGGGTATTCTGATGCTCAGGGACTGCCGAGGCCTTGGGCTACCCATGTGATGTGTGTGTGTGTGTGTATTTTTCCATCATTTTTCTCTGTCCCCTTCATTGGTGCCTGTTTGCCTCTTTCTGACCTCACATGGTGCCCCTCCTGCACAGTTGCTGTGCACAAGGCTGCCTTGCCTTTAGCCCCTTATCAGGGTCTACAATGAGTCTTAAATTGCCAGAGACCTTCATATTTCAGCTTTTCTTTGGGGCCCAAATCCAGTCGTCCATGTTTTGGGCCACCTCCAGGAGATTCTGGGTTAGCAGGGCAGGTGGCATAGGTTCTCCCCTGACACATGGTGGGGGGGGGGCGGGGGCTCAGTCATGTGATGTCCTATCGTTTTCCTCAGCTGGGCCTCTGGCTGCATGTCCCTTCCTGAAGGCTGATAGTGGAGTGGGGGAAGGGTGGTTGCCTGTGGCTCTGGACAACTCAAGCATGAAAGCTGACTGAAGGCCGCCCAACCAAGGATCTTCTGGGGCTACATGGGAGGTGAGGCCCAAGGTGGCTTGGAAGTATCTGTCGGTGTCTAGGAAATGTCAATGTACCTTACCACAGGAAAGTCTATCTTCCAGCCCCAGCTGGGCCTCTCTAGGTCCTTCTAGACTATTCTGGATGCCCAGAACACAGAAGCACAGACTTTAGATTCCAGGGCTACGGAACTGGGGGATGAGAGACTGTTATGGACATTACCTCAATGTTCTGGGGCATTAGCCTTGACCTGGCTATGCCCCCCTTGTGTATGTTCACTTCTTAATCCAGTGTTGGCCACACACAACCTTTTGTGGCAGTGCTGTGGACGTGGCAGGAGTGGAAGTGAGATCTAGGATAACCAAAATCTGGATATATGGCGTGTGGGGATGGGGATGGCAAAGGGTGTCTATTAAGAAAAACATCTCAGATCTGGAACTCAGGGCTTAGGCACTGTCCCTGAGCTAACACACTACCACTTGGGCTACAGCTCACCTTTCATCTTTTTTAGTAGTTTAGTGGAGAGAAGTGTCTCATGGACTTTCTTGCCTGGGCTGGCTTCAAGCTGCCATCTTAAGAGCTCAGCCTCTGAGTAGCTGGGGTTGCTGGTATGAGCCATTGGCAACTGCTAAGGATGTTACCGTGTGTAGGTGTGTGTATGTGCACATGTAAGTGTGTGTGTGTGTGTGTGTATGTGTGTGTTTGTGTTTTCCAGGGCTTGAACTCAAAGCCTAGGTGGTATCCTTTAGCTTCTTTGTACAAGGTTGGTGCTGTACCACTTGAACTAGTGTATCTCTGCTTCCCAGCTTTTTGGTGATTCATTGGAGAGAAGAGTCTACCCAGGCTAGCTTTGAATCTTGATTGATCCTCAGGTGTCACTCTTGAGTAGCTAGGATTATAGACATGAGCCACTGGCATCCAGCTACAAAGAAGTCTTCTCATACTCTCTTCTGTTCTAACACATTGTCTGCTTGCCCTGGCCTAGATCCTCTGACCTCCACATCAGCTCCCAGCAGCCCCTGACTGTGTGGAGAACATAAAGCTCCAAATTGTTCCTATTTCTTTGTCCTCTGGGAAGGGAATGTTTCCTCTGAAGCCTGGGTTAGGAGGGCTGGCTGCAGATGGGTACACGGCTTGGAGAGAGGTACTCTGTTTTAGTCAAGAAGGAGTGTGGCCAGATGCTAATAGCTGATGATGTCCTATTCCTAGCTCCTCAGGAGGCTGAGATGTGAGGATTACCATTCAGAGCCAGTCCAGCTAGAAAAGTGTGTGAGACTCTCTTCTGCAAATAACCACCCAAAAGCTGGAAGAAAAGCTGTGGCTCAAGTAGTAGAGTGGTAGCCTTGAACGAAAAAACTGAGGGACAGAGCCCAGGCCTTGAGTTCAAGCCCTAGCACCAAGATGCATGGGTGTGCGTGCACACACGCACATGCTCACACACACACAGACACACAGACACACATACAAAGACACAGACACAGACACACACACACACACACACACACACACACACACACACACGAGCTGAGCTAGAACTGGGGGCAGTCCTGAGGCATAGTCATAGTCATAGTAAACTCTCAAAGTAGATCAAGTGTTTTGTCCCTAAGAACTTCTTGGGCTGAGTGGGTCTGGGCCATGGCAGTAAGTTCCATGGAATCTGCCCCTCCATCTGTGCACGGGGCCACAGGACCAACGGAAGGACACTATGGATGCTCCTTTGTAATCAGTCCAAGATTGCAGATCTTCATCTGTCCCAAAAGCAGTGGAGAGGAAAGCAGGGCTCTGAGCCCTGGGACTCCTGGGATAGAGACTGCTACAAGCATCAGCCAGCCAGCTGTGGATACCTGAGCCTACAAGTCTTTCATGAGCCCACCTCAACACCTGCCCAAGGTGTGGCTGACAGAGTCACAAACTTGTGATACCCACAGGAGTGGGCATTACCTGCTGTACCATCTTGCAGCTCCTGGCCCTCCAGGCCCAGAACCGTGGTCTGAAATGTCGGTTTACTGTTCAGATGCACACTGCACCCATGACTGATGACATTCTGATGGACCCGGCTGATGACCTCCATGCCCCAAGGCGGGACCCTTCTCGATACTGTGGCCTGTTCCATACACAAAGGCCGCCAAAGACACCTAGACATTGGGAGACCCGACCCTCAGAGTCCCATTGGAAAGCACTCTGCCTAGAGCCACAGAGTGAGCTCCAAACAGGTGTTTGTCAAGGGGCTCAAACTCTGGGCCTGGGCACTATAGCTCAGCTCTTCAGCTTACCACTTGATCCACAGCACCTCCTCCAGATTTCTGGTGGTTCCTTGAAGATCAGAGTCTCCTGGACTTTCTTGCCAGGGCTAGCTTTGAACCACAATCCTCTGATCTCAGTTTCCTGAGGATCTAGGAGGACATGCATGAACCACATGCGCTTAGCTGATCTGGCCTTTCACCACAGTGGGCTAGGAGCTTCTTAAAGCTTTTCTTTATTTTTTTTCTGTGCCAGTACTGGGGCTTGAACTCAGAGTTTGAACCCTGGTTTCTTAACTTTTTCGAAAGGCTGGCACTTTACCACTTGAGCCACATTTCCATTTCTGTCTTTTGATAGTTCATTGGCAAGAAAAGAGTCTCACTAACTTTCTTCCCCTGAGTTGGATTTGACCCATGATATCTGATCTCAGCCTCCTGAATAGCTAGGATTTACAGGGGTTGAGCCACTGGTTGATAGAAACTTTTATAAAGGAAGAGTTCTTCCCTACATTTGCCCTGACTCCTAAATGCAAAGGAGGCCTCTGAGGGTCAGGAGCTGTGAAAAATAGGCTTCCAGCCACTGGAAATGGCTGGGGTCCGTGGTGAAAAGCCAAGCTAATCTTCCCCCTGGGCCCCATTCTGGGTCCCCACCCTCTGCCCTACCTGTGACTCAAGTACAAACCTTGACCCAGACTTGAATGTCCTGCCAGACTTGTCTGAAGCCAAAGAACCTTTATTCTACCCACACCACCTCCTCTACACCATACCTCAGGACCTTTGCCCATGATGGACCTTCTGCCTGAGGCTCTCTGTCCTGTTCCACATCTTAGAACTCCTGTGGAATTTTGGCACTGGTTATATCACCTCCTGGAGCAACTCTTTCTTTCCTTTATCCCTCTTTTTTTTTAAATATCGAATTGCTAGAGATGGAACTTGTGAAGGCTGACTGGCAAATGTTCTATCTTGGTGTGTGTGATTGTGCCAGTCTGGGGGTTTGAATTCATGACCTTGACAGTATCCCAGAACTTTGGTGCTCAAGGCTAGCACTCCAGTACTTGAACCACAACTCTACTTCTGGCTTTTTGGGTGTTTAATAAGAGAAAAGTGTCTCATTATAGTCTTTCCTGCTTGTAATTTTGATCCTCAGATCTCAGCTTCTTGAGTAGCTAAGATTACAGGGGTGAGCCACCAGCACCTGACCTTTACCTCTTACTTCTAACCTTGCCCTCCTCTGAGTCCCAGAAGAATATGTCTCACCAGGGTCCCTATTTTTCCAGTCTTGGGGCTTAAACTCAAGGTCTGAGCATGTTCCTGAGCTTCTTTTGCTCAAGGCTAGCACTCTATCACTTAAGTCGCAGTGCCACTTTTGGCTTTTTCTTTTATTGTGGTACTGAGGAATCGAACCCAGGACTTCGTGGAATCTAGGTAAGCACTCTACCACTAAGCCACATTCACAGCCCAAGGCTCACTTCTATCAGGAGCTGTAAGGGTGGGATTTATTGGCTAACCCCTTTCAGCGCAGAAATCACTGGCTATTTCCTATCTTTCCCAGGATTTGGGACCAGCCTGAGACTTGGCAATCAGGAATGATGAATGAGTGATAGGCACCAGGCCCCACATCCTACAGAGGGTTCTAGAATATGGAGCCAGAACCTTGGACAACTCCTACAGCCTAGGAAGAGTGGTCTTCCTGGAGGCAGTGTCTGGCTTTTAGGTGTCCTGATGGGATACCTCACCCACAACATAATGCACCTGTTGCACACACCAGCACAGGCAAAGCCTTTGGGGCTTCACTACTTAAATGACAGAGAAGGATGCTTTGTTCAAGCTGCCGGCTCAGACTTATTATTTTCTCAGCGCTTGTCCCAGCTTGCCCAGGTTTGGGGGCTGGGCATGGGTAACCTGCTAATGCCCATCATCCATACACCATCCATCAATACAAAGAGACATAGAATTACTGCCTTCTTTCTTTTTTTTTTTTTTTTTTTGACAGGTCCGGGATTGAACTATGAGCCTAGGCCATGTCCCTGAGCTCCTTTTGCTCAAGGGTAGTGCTCTGCCCTTGAGACACAGCCCCAACCATGTGTGTATTTTTTTTCCTGTGGTCTCTTAGAAATAAGAGTGACAAGAACTTTCTGCCCCAGCTGAATTCAAACTGGCATTCTCTACATCTCAGCCTCCTGAGGAGCTAGGATTATAGCTGCTGATTAGAAGCCACTGACACCTGGCTTTCTTTTCTTTTTGTTCTTTTTTAATCATGACAATATGAAGTCTTCACAGTGCCATTCCAATGGTTTGCATTCGAAGGGAACTACCCAGGCCTAGAGTTCGAATGCTAGGACTGCCCCCCACAAATGGAGGGAGAATCTGACAAACTCATTCCTATTCATGTGAATGCTAATCGAATGTTATAAAAGTAATAATTTGTAGTTAATTCTTGATTCTATTTCAGAATGCCACCCACAAATTACTGGATTTATATCTTTCATTCTAGCACCTAATGGAAGGATATTGACTAATTTTTAATTACAGATTTTGTAAGTATTCAACCATAATACTTCATTAAATGGAGGCATAATGTAATCACTAATAATTGGTTATATATATATATATATATATATATAATATCTTCACATTCCCTCTTTGTATATATATGCATATATACACACACACTCACATATATATATATATATATACTCACATCTATCTATCTATCTATTTATCTATCTATCTTTCTGTCTATCTATATATTGGGCACTATTGTGGCTTGATCACAGGTCCTCAGAACTTCCTGGCAGCTCAATTTGCCACAGGCTGGTCTGCTAAGACTGTGACCCCATTTATGGATTGGGCATTGTGAGTTGAAATCCCAGTATGGCCAAAACCTTATTCGTCGAGTAAGAAGCTAATTTTGACACATTTTTTTCTTCTCTGTGACAGTCCTTGATCTCAGTGTGATATATAATCCATATGTAAATATATCCTAGGTGATATGAGGTAATGAAACATTATATGTGTAATAATACTAAATTAATAAGTGTAATAAACGTCATATGCTGTAAACCCATGCAATATAAATAGATCTCATATATAAATATTAGTTTTTCCAGTGCTGGGGCTTCAATTCAGGCTCTGGGAATTGGTCTGAATTTCTTGTTTTCAATGACGGTGATCTTCCCCTTCACCCACAGTGTCACAGATTTACCCAGACCCTGAGTTCAAATCAAAGGCCTGCCAGAAAAATGGTGCAAATTGCAAGCCAGGGCATTATTGTTATTATTATTTTGGTCAAAGCATGGGGCTTGAACTCAGGTCTTGGCATCTCTGCCACAACCAACCCTGAGATCCTAGGACCAGAGTTCAAATCTTGGTGCTGGCAAAAAAAAATCAAATGAGAAGGATAAAACTGAGATGAGAAGGGCAAACAAAGAGGAGTCAACAGTGCTTGATAAGAAATGTACTAGTTATCTTGCCCATGTAATTGTAACTCCTCTGTATGGTATTCTCACAATAAAAAAAAAAAAAAAAAAAAACTGAGAAGTTCAAGAAGTGGTTTTACATTTTTTTTCCCTTTGCGTTGTGGCCATCCTGCGTCTAAATGACAAGGCCCAAAAAGTGTACATGACCTTGCATTGCTGATGTTTGGTGGGCTATTAGGGAAGCAATAGCCAAAAGAAGCAACTTAGGACTGGAGGTCGAATCCTGGTACTGCCACTAATGAATGGTGGGAGATTCTATGGCGCATTCCGATATACATCTGTACAAATGAAATGTTATAAAAGTAACAAATAAATATACAAATAATCATACACTAGTAAGTGTATGATTATATTATAAAACTATATACAACAATTATACTACATTAATTTTCAATTAATGCTGTCTCGCTTAAGTAGTCGAGTACTAGCTTTGAGCATAAAAGCATAGGGACTGTGTCTAGACCTTTACTCAAGACCCTAGTAGTGGCACCAAAAAAAAAGATAGCGTGTTCTGACTGCAGTGATTTAAGGATAAGCTGCAAATACCTCATCACAGAGCATGCTTGGAGTCTGGTGTTGACAGGTGACCTCTAACCTGACGTAGCCAGAGGTAAACCACTGCAACTCATCTTCACCGAAACAGATGCTGCTGGCTCACTCACCCCTGTCATCCAAGATACTCAAGGGCTGAGATCTGACACTAGTGGGTTTAGAACTCAGCCCAGGCATTAAGTCTGTGAAACTCTGACCTGTGGCTCAAAGTGGCAGAGCTCTAGGCTTGAGCTAAACATCTTAGGATAGTACCCCCAATCTTTGAGTGCAATCCACGTGGATGACTCCCTCCAAAAAAACCACCCCTCTAAATCATTACATGTGAACTTCTTGAGGTTTGTTATGTGTTTCTCAAAGAATGGTGATACTGATGAAAGCACCCTAATTCTAATGACAACATTTGGGATACAGCTATGTGATGAGTTCTTCATGAGTTGTTATGTGCCTAGTCCTAAACGGGGTTCATTCTTTCATCTGGTCCTTGTAAGACCTTCACAAGCAAGATGATTGTGCAGATGGGAAAGTTGAGGCTCAGATATGCCCACATGTCAGGGCCAAAATGATGTATGTACTGAAATCTAGTGAGTTGTCTCCTGCAGACAATTATTTTGGTTTAGTTTTTCCCATCATGTACCTTGAACTCAGAGCTGAGGCTCTGACTTTCATTTTGGGCTCATGGCTAGCACTCTACTACGTGGATCCAATGACCCCTTGCAGTAAAGTGTCAGAGCTTAGGTGTCCTTAGCTGAGGTCTGTCATCCAGTCTACTCAGGAAGCTGAAATCTGATGATCTGGGTTCCAAACTATCCCATGAGGCTATTATGTCCTATTCACCATTTAGAAACTTGAAGTGGAAGCCGGGTACCGGTTACTCACGCCTGTCATCCTAGATACTCAGGAGGCTGAGAGCTGAGGATCACAGTCCAAAGACAGCCTAAGCGGGAAATTCCTTGAGATGGTTATCTCCAATAAACCACCAGAAATCTGAAGGGGCTCTTTAGCACAAGTGGTAGAGCTCTAGATTGAGCTGAAGAGTTCAGAGACAGCACCCAGGCCCAGACTTCAACTCCTCCAACTTATAAGAAAAAAGAAACCTGAAGTGGAGTGCTGGGAATATGTCTTAGGGGTAGAGGGCTTGAATCCTCAGTACCACATCACTAGAAAAAAAGGTAAAGTGCTCTGTGGCTCAAGTGGTAGAGTGCTGTCCTTGTACAGGAGAAACTCAGGTACAGTGGTCAGGTCCTGAATCCTTCAGGACTGGTGTATGCACACACACGCACACACACACACACACACAAACACACACACACACACACACACACACACACACACACACACACACACAGACCAGCAGTGAAGCTGTGACACCAAATGGGAAAGCACTGAGCTTCTGCTCTGAACTCATGGTCAGCACCTTCGCCCTGTGTTCAACCCCAAAACCTAGCCACCGAGGGGCCAACTATGAGAGGTCACAGGTTTCAAATCCTGATGAGCTTCCACCAGCCCTAGATGACAGGAAGCATTGTGATTTTGCAAAAGTGCTTAGATTTAGCAAGCTTCTGGAAACCTAGGGAGGCAACACTGCCAATAATGAATCATTTCATTAGATTCAGGGCCCTCGTTGTCTGCCAGAAGGACGCTTTAATTAATTGTAGCAGTTTGTCTCAACACTGTAACATAGTGCAACAAAGACAGGATGAGTGCAGGGAACTTGGCCTGCCACAGGAATTGGCACAAATGAAGACTTCCTGTCAAAACAGAGCACTGGAGAGAGAGATAGCTTGGGGTAAAAAGAGGCCTTTTCCTCCTGGCCTTTAGATCCCACCCACACTAATCCTCACTAATTGCCCCGGATGAAATGTTTGTTACACAGCTGTACAGGAGTAAGGCTTTTTGTTTGCCTGTTCCAACAATGAAGCAGACTTCCTCCAGTAGCCTGGGGTATGGAAAAACCCTCAGGTTACACTGGGAACAGTGAGGGGAGCTCTGGAACATGCACTGTCTTGAAAGCTGTGCTATGAAATCATGCTTTTCAAAGCAAATTTCTTAGCTGGGTTCCTTTCTTCATAGTGACTCTGGATGTTCACTGATAGAAATACTTGCATATGTACACAGATACGTGGAGTTACTGGCTCTTTTTTTTTTTTTGCGGCAGTTCCTGAGTCTTGACATTGTCCCTGAGATCCTTTTGCTCAAGGAAGCATTTTATTGTGCCTTAAAACATGATACATCATTAAATGGAGGCATAATTCAATACCTATTAATTATAAGTAATATATTACATATAATTTAGTAATATATTGCATGTAATATGTTACATGCAATATATTACATGTAATATGTAGACATCTCGCATTCTATAAATTTTTTTATATATTTAAATATACAATCAAATAAACCTATAAATCTCTCTCTCTCCCACAGCCCTCTCTCTCTCTCTCTCTCTCTCTCTCTCTCTCTCTAGTGTATAACTCCATATTTGCAGCAATTTACACACCTATCTATTTATATATTGGCGACTCCTTGGGCTAAAAGTCAGGTCCTGGGATCTGCCTGGCAGTAAATTTTTTTGAGGCTGCTGTGCTTACTGACCACTTGATGAATTGGGCATTCCTGGCCCTGAGTTCAAATCTCAGCAGTGCCAAAGTCAATAGGTGGAGTAAGAAGCGAATGTTGAACTGTTTTCCTTTCTTGTGTCCTAGGTACAATATGTAATATCTATGCAAATACATACATATATATGATATATATTATAAATGTATATAAATATTATTGCCAGTCCTGGGCCTGGAATTCATGCCTTGGGAAATGTTCCTGAATTTATTTCTTCAAGACAGGTGAGCTCCTATGTCACCCAGAACACAATAGAGTTACCCAGCCTCTGAGTTCAAATCCCAGGTATGGCAGATAATATGGCCCAAATTCCAAGTCAAGGTCTTAACATTTGGGGGGGGGCAGGCATGGGTCTTCTTTTGGGGGGGGGGGGTCCGGTTGTGGGGCCTGAACTCTGGGCCTGGGCGCTGTCCCTCAGCTCTTCAGCTCAAGGCTAACACTCTACCACTTGAGCCACAGTGACACTTCTGGCTTTTTTCATTTTGCTTATGTGGTGCTAAGGAATAGAACCCAGGGCCTCAGGCATGCAAGGCAAGCTCTCTACCACTGAGCCATCTTCCCAGCCCAGGCATGGGTCTTGAAATTAGGTTGTCCTAACTCTGCCTCAGCCTTGATTACCCTAAGCTGAGGTGCAGCTTTTACAGCGACAGATGACCCAGGGATCCTAGGATCTGAGTTAAACTCTCATCACTGGCAAAAAAAAACATCAAACCAACAAAAATGGAGGATGAATAAACCAGGAAGTTTTACACAAGGATATTACCTTTGTTTCCTTTGCACTGTAACCATCCTGGGTGACAGTGACTAGAGTTGAAAATTTTACATGACCTTGCATAGCCAAAGGCTGGGGGACTGTCGAAGCCTGAGCCCAATCCAGGCACAGAGGCCCTTAGTTCAATCCTGGGACTGCCACCTACACATGGCTGAAGATCCTAGGAAACTCGTTCCTATCTATAGGAACATTAATAGAATGTTGAGATGTACTAATTAAATCACTAATTAGCTAGTCATTCTAGTTTAAGAATGTACACAATAAATATAGATCATTGATTAATTTAATTAATACTTTGTTAAGTCTTCTACCATGATTAATTAATGGAGGCATAATTTTATACCAAATAATTGGTAGCAATAGAATATATGTATCTATATAAATATAATATAGACATCACACTTTGTATGGAGTTATACACTAGAATCTACATAAATGTCTGTCTTTGTATACATTTATTGATAGATGCATATACATATGTAAATACACACACACACACTTCAGTCTACACATATATCTGTTTATATATTGGCTACTCCTAGGATGTGAACTTGAGTCCTCAAATTTGCCCGACAACTTCACTTGCATCAGACTGGTGTGGTAACATTGACCCATTCATGAAGTGAGCCTTCTAGGCCCTGAGTTCAAATCACAGAATTGCCAAAAACTTAATCCTGGTGGAAGAAGCCATTTGTCCCACATGTTTTCCTTACCGATGAAAGTCCTGGGCTTCAAGTATGATGTACAATATATATGCAAATCTATGTCCTATGTGATAGGATGTAAAAAATACTATATGTCTAATCATACTCACTAAAATACATAACAAATAATTAAAAACAAAATAAAATGATTAACTACACTAACTGCAATATGCAGTAAACATTTGTTTTTGGGTCTGGTCATGGGGCCTGAACTCTGGGCCTGGGCGCTGTCCCTCAGCTCTTCAACTCAAGGCTAGCACTCTACCACTTGAGCCACAGGGCCACTTCTGGCTTTTTTCTTTTTGCTTATGGGGTGCTGAGGAATCGAACCCAGGGCCTCAGGCATTCAAGGCAAGCGCTCTACCACTGAGCCACCTTCCCAGCCCCTGCAGTGAACAATTGTAAGTAAATATAAGTCATGTATTTAAAATGTATACGGATATTATTTTTTTGAGTGCTAGGGTTGAATTCAGGCCCTGGAAACAGGCCTGACTTTCTTGTCTTCCAACACAGTGAGCTTGCCCTTCCCACATAGTGCTGTAGATTTACCCAGATCTGGAGTTCAAATCCCAAGCCTGCCAGAAAAAATGGCGTGTAGTCCAAGCCAAGGAGCCTCATAAATTTTTAAATATTTGTAGTGTACATATGTATGTATGTATGTATGTGTGTATGTATGTATGTATGTATATATGTATTTTTATTTTGCCACAGGGCTTGAACCCGGGTCGTGGTAACTCTGCCTCAGCTTCGATCACTCTAGCCTGGGGTGCAGCCACTGGATCCACAGCCAAACCTGGGTTCCTAGGCCCCAAAGGCTGACAGGAAAAAAGTAAATAAATCAATACAGAATAAAACCGTTCAACTTGCAGATGGCTGACGATTTTACATTTGCTTTCTTTGCAAGGTGACCATCCTGGATCTGAATGACTCAGCTGAACAATGTTCTTAACGTGGCTTGCTGAAAGCTGGTGGGCTACCAGGGAAACCATAGGCCAATATGGCAACATAGGCCCTGAGTTCGAAGCCCAGTTCTGACCCCTAACAATGGCAGGATATTCTAAGAGTCTCGTTCATATTCATAGGAATACCAATGGAAGGTTTTGAATGTCAAGGTTGAATTAGTTCTTCCTGAATGATACTACTATAAAATTAGAGTGATTTTAGGAGGCCGATGGATTTTAATTAATATTTTTGACACATTAAAAGAATACAATTAATTACATGGACACAATAATTTCAGGACGTGGTTGATTTAATTAATAATTTATTAAGGATGAAAACAATAATATTAATTACATGGAGTCATAATGAATACCCATGAATTGGTAGGAATGTAACATATATAACTGAATAATGTATAAACATCTCTGGCACTATAAATATCTATATTTATTTT
This sequence comes from Dipodomys spectabilis, assembly GCF_019054845.1. Taxonomy (NCBI): domain Eukaryota; kingdom Metazoa; phylum Chordata; class Mammalia; order Rodentia; family Heteromyidae; genus Dipodomys; species Dipodomys spectabilis. The sequence goes on from NW_024872122.1 coordinate 17,796, forward strand.
ACTACCATCTACATGTCAATTGGTTCTTATTTTGTTAACCCCTGAGGCTCTATCTCAGGTTCTGGGATCTGCTTGTTAGCTCCATATGCCCCAGGCTGACATGCTTACACTCACCCACTTATGAGTTGCACCTTGTAGGCTGTAAGTTCAGATGCCAGCGTTCACAAAAATTGAATCGTGGATTAAGAAGCCCATAGTGACATGTTTTCCTTTTCGGGGAAAGGCCTGGGTGTCAGGTGTGAAGTTTCATACACTGGCAACTCTATGCCCTATGTAATAAATGTAATAAATATTCCATGTGTAATAACAGTCAATAAAATAAATGGTAGATAAATGAATAATACAAAAAGTAAAATGAATACACTAAACGCGATATGGAGTCAACATATGGGCCTTGATCTCAGGGCCTGGGAACTGCCTGGCAGATGAATTGGCTAAAGGCTGCTGGGCTGACAGTCACCCATTCATGAATTGAACCTTGTAGGCCCTGAGTTTAGATCCCAGCACTGCCAAAAACGTAATCGTGGAGTGAGAAGCTGAGCATGACACATGTTTTCTTTTTCTTTGAAAGTGCTCGGTGTCAGGTAGGGTGTATAATTTGTATGCAAATCTATATGCTATGTAAGAGGATATCATAAATATAATAAATGTCATAGGTGGAAAAGTTATCACTACAATAAATGATAAACAATTTGAATTAGTAATGAATCATTGTAAGATAAAATTAGATATAATAACTATAGGACTGCATTAAGGTTAATATTTTATTAAGCACTAACAGAATAAAAATTGCATGAAGACATAATTAAATGCATAATAATTGGTAGTAACACATGATGCATACATAATTTAATTATATATAGACATCTGTCTCATTCTATAAAATATGTAATTATATGTACGGATGTATATACATATTTGATAAATAATAACAAGGTATTGAATAATTATTAATTAATGCTTTATTAATGGATCAACTGGGACACATCATTAAATGGAGACATAATTTAATACCTAGTGATTGGTAGTAATATTATCTATAATTTAATCATATACAGACATCTCTCTTTTTGTGTATATAATATTTATATACAGCAATCTCTATCTATTTATATCTTGTTCACTCCTGGGGCTCAGTGGTTGAGTGCTCGCCTAGTAAGCACGAAGCCCTGGTTTTGATTCCTCAGTGCCACATAAACAGAAAACCTGGAAGTTCTGCTGTCTTTCAATCAATTGAGCACCAGCCCTGAGCACAAATGCTTAGGGACAGTGTCAAAGCCCTTACTCAAGCCCCAGGACTGCTGCCAAAAAAGTCAGAATGTCCTACCTGCAACTGTAGAAGGACAGGACTTCAAATACCTCATCACAAAGCAAGCTAGGAGTCTGATGCTGACAGCTGCCACCTAACCTGACTTAGCCAGATGTAAACCCCTGCAACCCAGCTGCAAGGAACCAGACGCTGCTTGCTTACCCCTATCATCCTGGCTGCTTGGGGGCTTTAAAATCCAGTCCTAGCAGGAAGTCTGAGAGACACTTTAAAATGTGGCTTGAAGTGGTACAGCTTTAGTCTTGAGCAAATGTTATTAGAACAGTATCCCCATGCTTTGAGTTCAAGCACCCTGGGTAATGCCGCCCCCCCCAAATCCCATTAAACCATTAGATGTGAGCTTGTTTAGTTTGTGAAATATTCCTCAAAGAATGGTGATACTGATGAAAGCACACTAATCCTAATGACAGCTTATGGAATAGAGCTATGTGCTGAGTCCTTCATAGGGTGCTATCATCTGAGACCTGCAAAGAGTAACATGTGGTGTGTCCTTCATAGGGTGCATTCTTTCACCTGGTACTCAAAGATCTCCACAACTCAGATGATTATGCAGACAAGAATATTGAGGCTCAGATATGTCCCCATGGCAGAGACAAAATTATGTATTACTGAAGACTAGTGAGTTGTCTCCTGTGGACAAGTGTTGTGTTTTGATTTTTCTCAGTCATAAACCTTGAACTCCGGGCCTAGGTGCTGACACTTACCTCTTGGGCTCATGGCTAACACTCCACCACGTGGAGCCATTAACCCCCTTGCAGCAGAGTGCCACGGCCTAGCAGTTGATAGCTGAAGTCTGTCACCTTGGCTTATAAGAAGCTTAGATCTGTGGATCTGGGTTCCCATCTATCCCAGACACAAAAGGTCCCATGAGACTATTATCTCCATTTCACCACTAAGACACCTGAAATGGAAGCTGGGTGCTTGTGACTCATGCCTGTCATCCTAGCTACTCAGGAGGATGAGATCTGAGGATCATGGTTCAAAGCTAACCTGGGCAGGAAAGACCTTTAGACACATAGCTCCAATGAACCACTAGAAAACCTGAAGTAGCTCTGTGGCTCAAGTGGTAGAGCACAAAACTTGAACTGAAGAGCTCAGAGACAGCACCTACAATAAAACAACAACAATAATAAAACAGAAACAAACAAAGAAACCTGAATTAGTGGGCTGGGAAGGTAGCTTAGAGGTAGAGTACTTTGCATATATGAAACCCTGGGCTTGATTTCTAAGGACCACTTCACTAGAAAAAAACTGAAGTGGCTCTGTGGCTCAAGTGGGAGAGGGCTATCCTTGTATAAGAGAAACTAGGTACAGTGCTCAGGTCCTGAGTTCATGCTCCAGGACTGATATATGCACACATGTGCATGTGCATGCGTGCGCGCACGCACATACACACACACACACACACACACACACACACACACACACATACACAGACCAGAAGTGAATCTGTACGTGCATGTGTGTGTGCTAGAGGAAAACAGAAACATGAAGATGTTTCTAGTGTGTTCTAGATACTTAAGGTTGGAGACACAAAGCACTCATAATTATTAGGTCATTTTATAGACCAAAGGAGCAATGCAGAGAGTATGAGGATCGCTCCAGCTTGCGGTCCTCTCATCCTGACACAGTAAATTCACTACAGCTCAATGCAGTGACAAATCTGGCATGTCCTGTGGACATTTGCTCCCAAATCCTGTGGCACTCATTTCTCACTTTTGGCTTCAAACCTGTGACTAGAGGAGAAGATGAGGAGAGAAAATCCTCAGAGAAAGCAGCTGTAAAGAACATTGGGGTAGTTTACTTATAAATTCAAACCACTGGAATGACACTGTTAAGAAGTCATATTGTCCCGATTAAAAAATGAAGAAGAAGAGAAAGGCAGGTGCCAGTGGTTGCTGACTGTAATCCCAGCTCATGAGGAGGCTGAGATGTAGATAATCTTAGTTTGAATCCAGCCAGCATAGGAAAGTCCCTGGCATTGTTATTTCTGAGAGATCACAGAAAAACCCAGAATTAAGGCTGGAACTCAAGGTTAATGCAATACCCTTGAGTAAAAGGAGCTCAGGGAGTATGCCTAGGCTCACAGTTCAACCCCAGGACCTGCAGCAATGATGGATCTATGATGCGTCTCCCAGGATTCTAGAAGCTTGGGAAATCCAAGCATATGTCTGGTATCACAATGCTTCCTGTCATATGAGTCTGGTGAAGCTCATCAGGTTTTGAAATGTTTCACTTCTCTTAGTTGGGCCCTGGGTGGCTAGGTTTTGGGGTTGAATGCAGGGCCTAGGTGCTGACCATGAGCTCAGAGCAGAAGCGTGCGTGCACACACACACACACACACACACACACACACACACACACACACACACACATACACACAGATCAGAAATGAAGCTGTGGCACAAAATGGTAAAGCTCTGGGCTTCTGCTCTGAGCTCTTGGTCTCAAGATGTAGACTAAGGATTTGTGTGGAGCACCTCCTTGGCGAATCCTTGAGGAAAGCCACTTGAAGCCTCCTCAGGAGATTGCTGCTCAAAGCCAGCCCAAGCAGGAAAGTCTTTGAGACTCTTATCTCCAAAAACCAACAGAAAACCAGAAGTGGAGCACTGGCCCAGACGGTAACTCCAGCTTTGAGAGAGAAAGCCCAGCAGGAAAAATAGGCCAGACCAGGCAAGAAAGTTTGGAAGGTGCTTATGTCCAATTAATGACCAGATGGCTTGAACTGGAGCTGTGGGGGTGGTAGAGCCTCACTCTTGAGCAAAACAGCTGAGGAACGCATCGGGCTTTGAGTTTAAGCACTGAGATGGCCACAAAATAAATTAAAAAAAGAGAATACCAAGTTATGTATCAGTGCCCTACCTACTTATGTGTGTATATTACCACCCTGAGTGCAAACAGACCATATTCAATGCTTCTGCTTTATTTACTGATTTATTTTTAGATATACTCGTTGCACATACTGCATCATTCTCTTCATTTCAAGCACATGGCTTTTCTCTTCTAGGGTTCCAGACCTGTGTCTTTATATGATGCACACTTAAGCTCTCAGCAGCCTTTATTTACATTTTATTATGAGGCCAAGGCAGAGACAGGCACAAATAATGCAGGGGAAGAAAAGGCTAGGGTTCATAGAAATAACCAATATTCAGAAAATTTAACTTGGGGACGTAAAATTGGAGCATACTTATGTAAAAACTACCAGGAAGAAAAAGATGAGGGGGCTAGGAATGTGGATTAGTGAGAGAGTGCTTGCTTAGCATGCAAGAAGCCCTTGGTTCGATTCCTCAGTAGCACACAGAAAATAAGCCAGAATTGGTGCTTTGTCTCAAGTAGCAGAGAGCTAGAGACAGTGCCCAGGCCTTGAATTCATCCCAAGAACTAGTAAGAGATCACTAGGTACTTAGGTAGGTAGGAAGGTAGGTAGGTAGGTAGGTGGATAGATAGATCTTGGACGTCAGGAGGAAAGAAGAAAGAAAAATACTTCCCAGTGTGAGGCCTTCTGCAGGGTGCCAGGCCACCACATTGTCTTCACACAACCACAGAGCAGGAAGACTGTCTCTGTCCCACTTCTCAGGCAGACAAAGTTCCCAGAGCCAAGAGGGCAGAGCCAGGTTCTAACTCAGGTGCTTGGAGACAGAAGAGAAAGGGCCCTGCTTCTCCTTGGACTGGGAATTTGCATTAATGATGTGCAGAATGAAGGAAGGAGAATGGACTGGCAGAGGTAGAAGAACGGTCTTTCAAATCTGACAGATGGAGAGTCAAAACCCCACTCCTTAAGACAGAGAGCAGGGTTTTTCTTCTCTGTTCATCCACTCTCCCCCACTAAACTGGCTCTCTATTGTTAACCTAAAGATAGCCTGAGGCTCCCTTCACTTGAGGGAGAAGGTTAATCAGTCATTGTGTGAAGAGACTGAGAAAAGCCTGACCCTGATGTAAGTCTAACAAATGTTTCAAGGATCCCCCCATTGCTAGCTGTGCCTGGAATGCATGAAGTGCTTTTGCAGCTGACTTCCCTGTTGATGATGTACATTCTGCCTCCTAATCCTGCAGGCCTAGGTCTCTTCACCTAGCATGTCTTTTGAAACTGTTTACTGTCTTTCAAATACAGTGTTACACTGGAGTTCTTCCTACTAACACGGCTAGGGCTTGGATCCTGAAAACTTCATTTGAACCCAGGATGGGTCAAAAATGTTTCTTTTCTGCTTCTATAGCTCAAGAATTCTAAGAACATTTAGAGTGCAAGTAACTTCTCATCACCAAGAGAAACACAGGAAGCTCTTGAACATCTGACATTTCAGAATTGGAAGTTAAGAGTGTCCTAGACTTTCCTGCTCTGGCTGGCTTCACCCTGTGATCCTCAGATCTCAGCCTCCTGAGCTAGGTGACGGGTGTGAGACACTGCTGTTCTGCTTGTTTCAGAAGTGTAATGACATCGACAATACAAGTCAACTGCTCATCACAAAGTGCTTGGGGAGCATATTAAGTCTTTCAACATTGGACCTTTCAGAACCCCGTAGGACACAGGTTATAATGCTAGAGTCTGAGAGGCTGGGCATATGGATCTGCTACACTTGAACCTTGAGCTCTGCCTTGAATTCTGGTCTACATCAGCGGTCTACATCAATGTTCTCTTAATTAGCAAATAGGAAAAGTACTTTGATTAACCCTTACTTTTTTCCAGTTGTGTGAATTGAATGTCTAGACACTTTTCCTGAGCAAGGCAAACACTGCACCACTTGATCCACAGCGCCACGTGGGCTTTTGTTGGTTCATTGGAGATAACAGTCTAACAGGTTTTCCTTGTCTAGGCTGACTTTGAACAGTGGTCTTCAGATCTCAGCCTCCAGAGGAGCTAGGGTTCCAAGTGTGAGCCACTGGCATCTGGTCTATTGTTTTTGACAGTCTTGGGGCTTTTTTTTCTCAAGGCTAGCGCTCTACCACTTGAGCCACTCCACATCTTCTGGCTTTCTGAGTATGTGGCACTGAGGATTCAAACCCTGGCATGGCATTCATGCAAGCTGAGTGAGCTCTTTACCACTAAGCCACATTTCTTGCCCCACCATTACAATTTTATCCCTCAACTTGCCTATCCTCAAGAAAATATTTCTGACTATAAATCATCTAAAGAGATCACTCTAGTAAGGTGTCCAAAGGTAAAACACAGCTCACACTTGAGTGAGATTCTAAACTTGAAGACTGTGACAAATGTCTCCATTTAATTATGTATCATGTTTCAACATTTAATTTAATATTAATGAAAAATGAGTTATAATATCCTAAATTATTGTGTATAATTTTATAATGTATGTTCAAAATGTAATAAATATTATGTGTATAATAAAACAATAAATTAATAACTCAAATAAAAATAAAATACAAAATCAATAGTAATCATAATATGTAGTAAACATACATATGTAAGTATATATCATATATTACACATGTATAGAAATAGTTTTTCCATTGCAGGGCCTTCATTCGGGCCCTGGGAACTCTAGCCTGAATTTCTTTTCCTCAAGGACAGTGAGATTCGCCTTCACCCATGGTGCAAAAGAGTTACCTGGACAGTGAGGTCAAATCCCAGCAATGGCAGAAATACTGGCCCCAGTTCCAAGACTGAGACTTAATTTTTTTAATGGAAGCAGGTATGTTTATTCAGTTTCATACTGAACATTAAACAAAAATACAGTGGAGAATTTTGTACAGCTATTCAGATATCCTTCCTTTACCCCTAAAGTGCTTCTCTGAGAACTACATTGTTTCTTTTTTTGTACATTTTTATTGTAAATATGTTGTACAGAGGGGTTACAGTTACATGAGCAAGGTAATGAGTACATTTCCTGTTGAGCACTGTTGCCTCCTCCTCTGTATTCTTCCTACCATACCTTCTCTCCCATCTCCACAACTACTCCCCCTGCCCTGGTCAGTGACTTATTTTTTTTTATTTTTGGCTTGGCACAGGGTTTGAATTTAAGTAGTGACAATGCTGCACCTTCCCACACATTGCTACAGATTTACCAAGACCCTGAGTTCAAATCCCAGGCTAGGAAAGAAAACTGGCAGAAATTCCAAAAAAGAGAGCTTTATTTTTTAATTTAATTAATTAATTAATTAATTTTTTTCTTTTTTTTTGGCCAACCATGGGGCTTGAACTCATGTCGTGGCAACTCTGCCTTAGCTTCGATCACCCTAGGCTGGGGTGCAGCACCTGGACCCATATTAGATCAGGGGATCCTAGGACCAGAGGGCTTGCAAGAAGAAAAAAAAAAGTTGGAAACCACAAAAAGTGGTGAGCTGCAGAGGGCTGGAGGGTTTTGCGATTTTTTCTTTGCAAGGTGACTATCCTGGGTCTTAATTGCCTGGTTGCAAACTGGAGCTGACCTGCCATTGCTGAAAGCTGGTGGGCTATCACGGAAACCATAGTCCAACCTGTTAACATAGGTTTCTGGTTCAAACCCGTCCTGACACCTACCAATGGCAAGAGATCGCAAGGGACTTGTTCCTATGCATATGAATAACGATTGAAAGAGTAGTTCATGCAACAGTTGAGTCTAAAATTGGATGCTGCCCACCCATGTATGGAAATATAGATCCTTGGTTTAATTATGAATTTATGACTATATTGTCCCCCACCAGGGCTTGATCTCAGGTCCAGGGAATGGCCTAGCTCTTAGTGGCTATAGGCTGGTGTGCTCACCATGACCCTTTCACCAATTGGGTCTGCTAGGCCTTGAGTTCAAGTCTTTGCACAGCCAAAAGTTCATTCTGATGTGAGAATCCAATCGATCTACCTGTTTTCATCTCCTGTGAAAGTCCTGGGTCTCAGAGAGGATGGAGAATGCTATATAGGCAACTCTACAGCCATAAGAACAGGTTGTTATCCATGTCATCACAGTTATACCTATCACCATACTCAGTAAAATACACAATACGAAGTACACCGAATGCAAGATGCTGCCCAAACATATATGTTAATATAGATCCTATGTTTAAATAATTAATTTATGGCTGTCGTGGGGGCACCCTGAGGATCAATGTCAGATCCTGGGAATGGCCTAGCTCCTTAGTTGCTCACAGGCTGGTTTGTTCACCTTGACCTATTCACCAATTGGCCCTGCTAGGCCCTGAGACAGATCCCAGCACTACCAATAAGTGGATCATGAAGTAAGAAACTGAGTGTGAAAATTATTTTCCTTTTCTCTCAGAGTCCTGGGTGTTAGGCATGATGGAGAACATGTCTACAAATCTAGATGCTATGTGATAGTATATCATCAATGTAATAAATGGAGTGGGTGTCATCGTAGTAAATAAAATCAATGGTAAATAAATGAATAAAAAAATACAAGGAACAACCACACCAAACATGTATGGACTGAACATCTATAGGTAAGTTTACATCCTATCTTTACAATGTATATAGATAGTATGCTTTCCAGAGCTGGGGCTTGAATTCGGGCCTAATGAACAGACCTGACTTTCTTATCTTCAAGTATGGTAAGATTCCCCTTCATCCACAGTGCTGCAGATGTACCCAGACCCTGAGTTCAAACCCAAAACCGGGCAGAATAAACAGCAGGAATTGCAAGCCAGGGAGCTCATTTATTTTTTATTTTATTTTATTTTATGCTCAGCACGGCACTTGAACTCACGTCGTGGCAACTCTGCCTCAGCTTTGATCACTCAAGGCTGGGATGGAGCCACTGGACCCACAGCTGCTCCTGGGATCCTAAACCCCCAGGCCTTGCAGGGAAAAAATGCACAGAAAAATGTTGTGAGATAGCTTTTTATGTTTTCTTCCTTTGCACGGTGACCCTCCTGGGTCTGAATGACACTGTTGCAAAGGGTACTTCACCTTGCATTGCTGAAGGCTGGCAGAATACCGGGGAAGCCATAAGCCCACGTGGCAAGGTAGGTCCTGATTTCGAATCCCTGTCCTGACACAACCAATGCCAGGAGATACTAAGAGACTTGTTCCCATCCATAGAAATAACAATGGAATGTTATCAATGTCACGGTTGAATAAGTTGATTGTAAATGATGCTTCTATAAAATTAGCATAATTTTAGGAGGCTGATTGATTTTATTTAATATTATGAAGCATTAGAAGAATACTATCACTTACAGGAACACAATAATTTCAAGACACTGATTGATTTCATTAATAGTTTAAGGATGAAAACAATAACAATAATTACATGGAAGCATAATAAATACCCAAGAATTGGTACAAATGTAGTCTATATAAGTGAATAATGGACAGACATCTCTGGCGTGCTATAAAGATATATATTTATTAGTATATTTCCATCTGTGTGACAATCTGTTCTTATTTTGTCAACCCCTGGGGCTTGATCTCAGGTCCTAGGAACTGCCTGTCAGCTCAATTTGCCCCAGGATGGCGTGTTGACACTCACCCATTCATGAATTTGGCCTTGTAGGTCATGAGTTCAGATGCCAGCACTCCCAAACAATGAATCGTGGAGTAAGAAACTGATGTTGACACATGTTTTCCTTTACTGTGAATCTTCTGGGTGTCAGGTATGAAGTGGAATACATATGCAGACCTATATACTATATATTCAATGTAATCAATGTTCTTTGTGTCATAATAGTCAATAAAATAAACGGTCAATACATGATTAAAACAAAAAATAAAATGAAAAACTCCACTGAATGCAATATGGAGTCGACATATGTATATAAATATAAATCATATATGTAAATTGTAGGATGTTTTCTAGTGGTGGGGATCAATTTCAGGCCTAAAGAACAGACTTGAATTTCTTGTCTTCAAGGAGGAAATCTTCCCCTTCCCACACAGGGCAACAGAGTTACCCAGACCATGAGTTCCAATCCCAGTCTTGGCAGAAAAAATGGCACCTTTATAGTATATGAGGTCCAATTCTTCGGTATTTCATTATGGCTCCATTTTATGAATGTGATTGTTTAAATGCTTAATAAAGTATTAATTAAAATCGGTCAGTGTCCTATAATATAATTGTGCATAGAATAATTCAACAACTGCTCATTAATTCATGACATTAATCACATTCCATTGGTAATCATATGGATAGGAATGGATTTCTTAGTATCTCCTGCCATTTGGAGGTGGCAGGACCAGGATTCGAACTGTGGGCTCCAGCTCCCACCACTTAAACCCGAGGATAGGGAAATCATAAGGCTGTCCAAGAACATCAGCAAGACCAATGATGAGGCAGGCAGCAGTGGCTCTCAGCAATCCTCCTTGTTACTTACAAGGCTGTGATGGGAGAATCAAAGTCATCCTAAGTAGGAAAGTCCTTGAGACCCCTGTCCAACTTCAGTGCCAACAAAACCAGAAGTAGAGCCGTGTAGCTCTTGTGGTAGAGGTCTAGCCTTGAGCAAAAGCAGCTCATGGGCTGTGCCCAAATCCTGAGTTCAAGGTTTGGGACTGACAACAAACAGACATACACAAGAATCTGTGCAGCCATCTGACTAAAGCAGGTCACGCTCTTGTGCCCAACTGAATTGGACATAGTTCCCAGAAAATGTGGCTGGGGGAGTTGCTGTCATCTTGACTCTGCACATGCTGCCTGTATCACAGGATTCTGGCCACAACCCCATTCTTTCATTTTTCTTTCTGACCAATGGAATACAAGAATTGTGGCCATGCCCACATTCCATGCTGCCCTGTACCCCCGGGATTCCCTCAGTTGGTTGTCACCACTACCAGCAGTTGAAGAAGTTAGAGGTGGCTGAGTAGTGAGCAAGAGACTTGAAGCTACTTTGGAGTAGGAAATTGAGGTGCCCTCCTGCTTCCCAGCCCCCTCCTCTGCTTCCTCCAAGGCACCACATTTCAAACCTCAGGTGTTAGCAAGCTTCTGGTAAGCTTGCAACCCTGACCTGGTCCCGGCCCCTTGTCCTCTGCTCTGGACCTGAGTGTCTGCAATGCCCCCTCCATTGCTGCTCACTCCATCATGAGCATCAGCCAACAACTTTTCCCAGCAGCACAGGTGAGTGGCCACCCAGTGGGCCTGCACCATGCGACACTCGTACCTGGAGACCCTCCCCCAGGTCCCAGACTTGCACCTCCCTCATACCCAACAGTCCAGCCAGGGCTCTGCCACTAATGCGCCAAAAGGGTAGGGGGTGGGTGTCAACCCGGGGATCCCACCCCCATCCCTAGCGGCCAATGTCCCAGGAAAAGGGCAGATGCAGTGATGGGTGAAGAGGGGACGCCACATCGTGTGCAGAGGGGGCGCCACATCGTCCCTGGCCTGGAGCAGTGGGAGACACAGAGCCATGCATCTGCACCCTTTTTCTCCCTAGTGGGAACTTGGTGGCTTTAGTCAAAGGTGGGGAGCAGCACCTCCACACCTCCCTTCTCTGGTCTTTTCTTTTTTTCTTTGCATGAGGGTTGTTGGATGCATAAGATAGACACCCCCCTTGCTGTTTGAGCCCTTGTCTTCTGTGCTTGGTCATCCTTTCACCTGAAGAGGGTCCCAGAAAAGCCCAGGAAGGAGGTGAAGGGCGCTGGGGGTCAAAGCAGAAGGTGAATATCTGGGAGGAATACCCCAACCCCCCTCACACATACACCTGGCCTGTTCCCTTACCCCTCAGCTGTAAACAGTTCTCACAGGATCATCACCAGCTCTGCCAGCATGTGCTGGTGCTCTTGTTCCATTTGATTTCCTTGTCCTCCCCAAGAATCCACCAATTAGCCTAGGAGAGTGTAGGTTAGAAGTAAGGAGTATGTCGATGTATGTATCCTTAGGAATCCATCCATTTCCCTCCACCCCTGGTCAGACACCCCTCTGAGGTCACCATGACCCTCTGCTAGTTTCCTTTTCCAGGCTCTGAGGAGACACCTGTCTCAGGACTCCTTCACCCAGCATCCTGGCCTAGGGTTTTGGTGAATGTGGAGTCAAGGCTGGTTGTTCCCAAGGGGGACGATCTGGCCCTGGAGAAAGGGAGAGGCGTGGTGGTGCTGTTTCATTTGAGTGGTGCTCCCCTTGGGTGGGAGCCCCTGGTTCTCTCAAGGGACCCTCCATGCTCCAGCTTGTACATTGTGCCAGATGAGGAATGAACAGAGGCACTTCTGAGTCATGTGTGTGTGTGTGTGTGTGTGTGTGCATTAGAGAGAGAGAGAGGGAAAGAAAGAGAGATCATCTTTCTACTTGTACATCCTGACAGTGCTCAGGTGAGTGATCAATTGGCAAATTTTAGGTGCTGCATGGATGAGTCTTCTGTCACCAGTCTGGATTTGTGTGTGTGTAGAAGTGGGTTGCAACAAAGATAGTCGGACCCTTTGGTAACTTTTCCTGCTATCTTTGAGGGCTTCACAGCTGAGGTCTAGGGGCCTGGAAGGGTAAGGTGCTTGAAGGGGACTCATCATCATTAAATTACAAGACCAAGGGATTTGTATGCCCTGGAGCTGTCTACTCCCTTGGTTGGTGGCAGTGGGAGCTTGAGAGGACCTGGGAGTGTGTCCCACAGGGGGTGGTTTCCCAGGGGGACAGATTGTGTGGCCAGAACTTAGTAAGGATCTGCACCCTGCGAGTATGGAGTGCACCAGCATAGGTCAGAATCCGGGTCTTCTCACCATGATGTCTGATGGGTGACGCCAACCTTATTTTAAATCTTGACCTGTGATATTCAGATCTCAGACTCCTGA
>NW_024872123.1:0-42535 GCF_019054845.1 Dipodomys spectabilis
AGGCAGGCAGGAAATTCAAAGCTGGGTCAACATTGACCTGAGTCACAGGGAAGAGGGTGAGGTCCCAGAATGGCGCTCAGGGGGAAGATTAGCTGGGCTTTTCACTAGGGACCCAAAGCCATTTCCTGTGGCTAGAAACCTGTTTTCACAGCTCCTGACCCTCAGGCCTCCTTTGCATGGAGGAGTCAGAGCAAATACAGGGAAAAACTCTTGCGTTAAAAAAGCTTATAGCCCAATGCCACCAGGTGCTCAACCCCTGTAAATCCTAGCTACTCAGGAGACTGAGATAGAGATCAAGGGTCAAGCCAGCTCAGGAGAGGAAAGTTAATGAGACTCTTCTTGCCGATTAACTACCAAAATCCAGAAATGGAGCTGTGGTTCAAGTGGTAAAGTAGTAACCTTGAAGGAAAAAGTTTAGAGACCAGAGCCCAGACCCTGAGTTAAGCCCCAATCCTAGCACAGGAAAATTAAAGAAATGATTTCAGGAGCTACTAGTCCACTGTGGTGTAAGGCCAGATCATCCAGACACAGGTGGTTCATGCCTGTCCTCCTAGATCCTCAGGAGGCTGAGATGTGATGATCACGTTTCAAAGCCAGCCCAGGCAGAAAAGTCTGGGAGACTCTGATCTCCAAGGAACCTACAGAAAACTGGAATTTGCTCTGTGGCTCACGTGGTAAGGTGAATAGCTGGGGGACTGCGCCCAGGCCCAGAGTTCAAGCCCCATGACCAACACCTGGCCTGCTTGGACCTTATTCTGTGGCTCTACACAGAGTATATTCCAGTAGGCCCCTGAGTGTTTCCTAATGTCTAGGTGTCCTACAAGTCTTGGTAGCAGCCTGTTTGGAGGCCATTGCCTACAGAGCAGGCAACAGGATCAGAGAAGTATCGAGCCTTAGGTAAGGAAGATCATCAGAATGGCATCTGTCGTGGATGCAATGTGGATCCGAGTAGTAAATCAGTCTCAGACCACGGATCTGGGCCAGGAGGGCAGGAGCTGCAAGATATCACAGCAAATAATGCCCAGTCACAGGAGAATCACAAGAGAGTGCAAATTTGTCAGTCAGACCTTGAGCAGGTGTTGAGTTGGGCTCATGAAAGTTTTGTAGGCTCAGGAATCAACAGCCAACTGGCTGCTGTTTGTAGCAGTCACTATCCAAGGAGTCTGAGGGCTCGGTGCCCTGCTTTCCTCAACAGTGCTTGAGGAAGAGGGGCAGATGAAGGTCTGCCATCTTGGGCCGACTACGAAGGACCATTCCTAGTGTCCTTCCCTGGATCCTGTGGCCCCGTATTGAGATCGAGGGGCAGGTTCCGTGGAACTTACTGCCATGGCCCAAACCCCTCAGCCCAAGAAGGACTTAGGGAGAAACCACTTGATCTGGCTTGAGAGTTTACTGTGACTATGACTCATGACTGCCCCCATTTCTAGCTCAGCTCATCCAGGTCAAAATTAATGCCCCAAAACAGTGAGGTACTGGCCACACCAATCTCTCATCCCCCAGTTCCCTGGTCCTGGAATCTAAAGTATATTACTCTCTATTCTGGGCATCCAGAATTGTCTAGAAGGACCTGAGAGGCCCAGCTGGGGCCAGAAGATAGATGTGCCTATGATAAGGTATGTTGACATTTCCTAGACATCAAACAATACATCCAAGCCTCCTTGGCCTTACCTCTTATGTAGCCCCAGATTATTCTTGATTTGGGAGCCTTCAGTCAGCTATCAAGGTCAAGTTGGCCAGAGCCACTGGCAACCACCCTTCCCCCACTCCACTGCCAGCCTCTGTGCATGGGACATGCAGCAAGGGACACATCTTAGAAAAGGACAGGACACAGCATGACTGACCCTGACCCGCCAGAGGCAGGAGAGAACATATGCCAGCCTGCACTGCTGACCCAGAATCCTCTGGATGAGGAAATAGATATGCACAGCCTGTCATGGGTCCCAAGGGAAAGCTGGAATATGCAGGTCTCTGGCAATTTAGGACTCATTGTAGACCATGATAGGGGGCTATAGACAAGGTTGCTACTGAGGAAGGGCACCATGCAATCCCTGAGCAACTGAACATCCCAACCTCCGAGAAGATGGCACTACCCTCCTCAGACCAAATGTTGACAAAACTCAGAGCCTCTCACACATCTGGAATGGCTCATAAAAAAGCATGGCATTTCCTACTGTACACACCGCTATGAGGAATACTCAGCCATATTATTTTTGGTTGTCGGTCATGGGGTTTGAACTTTGGGCCTGCTTGTCATCCCTCACCTCTTCAGCTGAAGGTGTGTGCTCTACCACTGGAGCCACAGCACCACTTCCATTTTTCTGGTGGTTCACTTGAGTTAAAATCTCACAGAATTTCCTGTCCAAGCTGGCTTTGAACCATGATCCTCAGGTCTCAGCCTCCTGAGTAGCTAGGATGACAGTTGTGAGACACTGGCAGTGCCCAGTTTCAGCCTCCTTCTTACAACCAGGGAAACACAACTTATCAGGCCATAAAGCACATGTAACCCTACAATTTCAGACCTTGACACCAGCATCCAAAAACATTCTTCCTTGGTTGGAGAGAATATAATTGACATTACTCTCCCATACCTGCTTCCATTCGCCTAATCCCTGCCTAAGACAGGCCACAACCTCTGCAGTTCTTGGTAAGACAATGCACACCCTGCTGTAAATTCACACTCGGGCAAACTTGGGGAGTCCTTAGAAATGGCTGTACACTGAGGCCAGAGCCTGGTGTCCCAGAGCCTGCTGTGGTTGGGATCACAGCAACCCCACTCCTTCACCATCTCTGCCAAGCAAGGGGTGTCTTTCTTTCTTTCTTTCTTTTTTTTTTTTTTTTGGATGAAGGTCTTAAAATCAGGGCTTGTGTATGTCCATGATGGTGATTTTTGCCCAAGGCCAGTGCCCTTCCACTTGAGCCATGGTACCACTTCCAGTTGGAGACTAGAAATGAGACTCTCATTGGACTTTCCACCCTGTGCAGGGATACAGACCCTCTGGATCTCAGCTTCCTGAGTAGCCAGGATGAGCCATCAGCGCATGGCCTATGGTGTCTCATTATTTACAATTTCCAACTAGTCCTCCTCTAGACACTACCACCTAGACAATTCTCTACCTCCCTCAGAGACAGCAAAGGGAGGCTCAGAATCTGGGGAGGGCCATGGGCATTAAAGGGCCCCCTTCACATCACTATCGCTTTCTAAGCTCCCATCTGCTTCCTCTCGATGGCCTGGATGTCTGGGGCAGATCAGACCTACTAGGACTTGTGAGGCCTGCCCTGTATCCTCCCGCCACACCCAATCGGTACCTGAGAATTTCTGGGGCCAGCTGCTCCATGTCCCAGTGGAAGACTTTGGGAGGGTTGCTGATAACCGGGTCCAGGGATGCCCAGGGCAGAAAGAGTGTCCAGATCCCCTCTGTCATAGAAGGAGACACAAAGCATGGATGGATCTACTAAGAGCTACAGGCACAGCTATCCACCTGTCACCCAGGTCCCTTGGAGTGCAGTTTTACGTTGACAGTGCTGGGGCTTGAACTTGGGGTCAAGGCACTGTCCCTGAGCTTCTTTTGCTTGAGGTGAGCATTCTTCCACCCTAGCCATGGTACCACTTCTGTCTTTTTCTGTGTATGCGGGACCTAGGAATTGAACACAGAGTTTCCTGCTACTGCTAAGATAAAATCCCAACATTGGATAGCTGTTCTTCTGTGACTCCTTGGGCCTGTCTTGAGACAGTCTTGCCCATCTTTACCGAATTTCTAACCAGCAGCCCTGGCTGGAAAAGAACAGGCTCCACTATGTTGTCCTTTATCTATGGCATCTTTTCTCTCTGTGCTTCCTGTCACATCCTTCTTGTTAAGCAAGACCCCCTTTCAAGTGCTGCCTCTAAGAAGCCCGCTCCAATCACCCTGGCAGAGGGGGATCTTCTCCGTTCTGCAGGCTGCTGGCCTTGTCATGCTCTGCCTCTAGCTGGTGTGGTTGAGAATGCACAAAGGTGAAGGCCTGGCTTTCACCACCCAATTTCTGAAGGCACTGATAAACTACCCAGGGATCAGTGCAGTATCACATTCTGTGAGAGAGCACTTGAGACACAGGCAGTCTGGGGCAGCAAATGGGGCCATTTCTTGTGTGGGTTTGAACTGAGGATCTGGGAGCTGTCTCTCTGAGTTTTCATGCTCAAGTCTGCTACTCTACCACTTGAGCAACAGCTCCAAGTCTGGATTTTTGGTGGTTCCATGCATAGAAGAGTCTTATCAGCTTTCCAGCTTATGGCTGGTTTCCATCTTTGTTCCTCAGATCTCTGCCTACCAAGGAACCAGGATGTCAAGTGTGAGCTTGAGCCAGACAGGCTCCAGAACCTTTCCTTTGAGCTTCTGTTTATCTCATGTCAACTAGCAAGCCCTAGTTAAAATAGTCATTTATAGGGGATCAAGTTCCTCTCCTAGGTCAGTTAATCCAAGGAGATAAAGTGTCTTGGGAAAAGGCTAGTCAGATTTGGCCTAGGTGAGTATATGTGTGTGTGTGTGTGTGTGTGTGTGTGTGAGTATGAGTTTCAGGGATACCTACCCCCACCTCTCTGGTGCTTCTTTCACCCAGTGTTGAGTACATCCATGATCCACACCCCCAAAAGGTGGGTAGGAGAGGGTACTTAAGGTCACATCAGGTGGGATGATCTGAATTCTATCCTGCAACTGAAGCCAGGGTGATAATAGAGAGAAGGAGAGGTTTAGAGGAACATCAAGGGAAGCATCTTACCTTTGGCTACAATTACCAGAGAGAAGAATGAATGCATCCATTTTGATTGTAAGATAACTAGTGCCCACTATTCATTTGTTTTATTTTTTAAGAGTCCCAGGTCTTGGATTCAGGGACTCGGTGTCATCCCTGAGCTTCTTTTACTCAAGGCCAAGGCTCTATCACTTGAGCCACAGCACCAAACCTGGCTTTTTTCAGGAGGAGGAGGGAGGTAGTTTATGGGAGATAAGAATCTCACAGACTTGGGGCTGGGAAGGAGACTCAGTGGTAGAACACTTGCCTTGCATGCCTTAGGTCCTGGGTTCGATTTCTCAGCACCACATAAGCAAAAAGACAAAAAGCCAATAGTGGTGCTGTGGCTCAAGTGGCAGAGCGCTAGCCTTGAGCTGCAGAGCTGAGGTACAGTGCCCAGTCCCAGAGTTCAGGAGCCATGTCAATAACAAAAAAAATTCTCACAGGCTCCCCTGGGCTGGCTCTGAGTTACAACCATCAGAACTCAGCCTCCCGAATAGCCAGGATGACAGGCGAGAGCCACTGGCACCTGACCGCCACCATCCATTTATAGTCCCCTATGGCCAGTGCTGGGCTACCTGCATTGCACCGTCCTTGTTGTGAGTGGGAAGCAGACATGGGTGGGTTTGATGCTTCAATAGCCTACCTACCTTTGAGCATTGTTCCGGCTCAGTCTGATGCCGGCTTCCTCCTTATCCAAAGCAATGACTTCACGCTGTCACAGAACAAATGTCCCCCAGGAGGTATCGGATCTGGGGTCTTTCCTCTGCACACTGTCCCCTCTCCCCGAAACGACACCCTACAGCAATGTGAAGTAGACATAGAGTGAATTCGGTTTCTTTTAATAAGGGTCTGGCCAGATAGGTGGCAGTGATGATCAGAGGCTCAGGATAGTGTGCAGTTGGACAATGAGATGCCTCCTCGTCCACATTCCTTTAACTGTCTTAGCAAAGGGTAGTGAGGAAGTACTCACCACACAGATTGACAACAAGTAACCATCACTGGTCTACCCCGGGCACACAGGGGCTTACGTAAGGCAGCTAGTTCAACAGGCCAAGTAAGAAAGCTCCTGACCCACAGCCTACCTCCAGAATAAGAGGGTCACCTTGGGTCCCAGCCACATGGAGACGCTGAGGCACCTCCTCCAGCACCATTTCAACAAGTTACTGAGAGAGAGACAGAGAGAGAGAAACAGAGAGAGAGAGAGAGACAGAGAGAGAGAATTACACTTAAGCTGGCTGCCAGTGGCACAGGCCTACAATGATAACTACACAGGAGGCTGAGATATGAGGATCATGGTTCATAGCCAGCCCAGGCAGGAACGTCTGTGAGACGCTTATCTCCAAAGAACCACCAGAAAACCAGAAGTGGTCTTGTGGCTCAAGTGGTAGAGCCCTAAACTTTATCTGAGCAGCTTGGGGACAGTGCGCAGGCCCAGAGTTCAAGCCTCACAACTGACAATAAGTGGACTTCCCACCACAAGAAATGGACTGAATAGCACCCATTGTCGTAGGGAGCATGGCAGACAAGTCAGGCCGAGCTTCCTGTCATCTGGGGGTCATGAGTAGGTCACCAAGCTTTTCCGTGCCTCTTTTTCCCCAGCTGCAAAGCTGAACAGTGAAGGATCCCCTTCTTCATGGGGATAGGGTAAGGATGAAAGAGATCCATGTTTTGTTTCATAATCCCATACCTGTAGCATGATAAATAACAAGCCCCTTCTGAGTCCTTTCCAGGTATCTTCTTGTTATATGCTCACAGAATTGCCAAGATACTTATCTGATGACCGTTCCCTTTAGGCCTGGTCCTGCCCTAGAGTTCCCCTTGTATTGATCCCTCGTTTCCTCACAACTGTCCTGTGAGGAGACTGAGGACCAATGGTTCGAGGCCAAACCCAGAGCTTCAACTGTGGTCAAGAATCAGCTGCTGTGGACAAAGAGTTTGGGACAGTCTTGATCTTATAATTTAACGGTGCTAAGTCCCCTTCAAGCGTCTTACCCTTCCAGGCCCCCAGACCTCAGCCTCAAAGTCCATGCTGCCCCCAAAGACAGCGTTTGGAAGTTAGCAAAGGGTCCAGCACTCCTTGTTACAACCAACTTCTACACACAGACACACAGACACACACACACACACACACACACACACACACACACAAAGCCATCACGGGTCGCTCCTGTCTGTCATCCTAGTTACTCAGGAGGCTGAAATCTGAGGATCACTTTTCAAAGCCATCCACACAGGAAAGTTTCTGAAGCTCCTATCTACACTGAACCACCAAGGAGCTAAATGTGGAGCTGTGCCTCAAGTGTCAGACCTCTAGCTTTGAGCACGAAATCTCAGGGATAGCATTTAGGCCTTGAGTTCAAGGCCCAGTTCTTCTACCTACAAACACACACAGACACAGACACAGACAGACAGACAGATAGACAGGCAGACAGACACAGACACACACACATACACACACACACACACACACACACACACACGTATAGCCCAAGGATTCAGCAGTCCCTGAGAATAGTAACATGAACTACCTCAATTAGGATCACATCCCACCCCTGAGAAGTTGGCAGTACTGACATGAGACCCACTGTACACAAAACATTGATCCTCTCACATATCTGGAATGTCTTATAGACCAGCATGGCATTTCCTACCATACACACTGCTATGTGGAAAATTTAATCAGTTCTTTTTTGTTGTTGTTGGCTAAGGGGATTGAACTCTGGGCTTTGGTGCTTGCCCTGAGCTCTTCAGCTTAAGGCAAGAACTCAATTGCTTTAGCCACAGCACTGCTTCTGGTTTTCTGGCAATTCCTTGGAGATAAGAGTCTGGGGGTCTTTCCTGACCAGGCTGGCTTGACCCATGATCCTCAGATCTCACCTCCTGAGTACCTAGGATAAAAGCCATGAGCTACTGGCAGCCAGCCAAACATACTTTTCCATTCCTGTCATCCTCTCCCCTCAGGAGACTGAAATCTGAGGACTGCAGTTGGACGCCACTTAGCAGCAAAGCCTGTGAGAACTCTTTATCTCCAATTAAACACCCAACAAAGCTGGAAGTGGAGCTGTGATCCAAATGGTAGAGTGCTATCTTGGAGCATTAAAGATAAGATCCATGCCCTAGTTTCAAGCTTTTTCTAGCATATACCCAACCAAGAAAGGGAAGCAGGTGGACATAAGGAAGCTCAAAGTTAACACATAATACTCAGGACTCCCAGCACAGACCCCATCCAGCTCTGATTCTCTACATTCTATGTCCTACTTCATGGCAGTCTTAGATGGGACTGACCATGCACCAAGTTGGGACATTCAAGTATAATCTCATACTGAAGATCCCCTGAAAATATCAAAGACTCAGGATCTCTCACTGTCCTGCCTCAGCACTGGTCAATGAGGTAAGGTCTAGTTATCTAACCACAAGATATGAGAACTAAAGTGTTTCCTGGTCAAGGGAAGGAGACTAGGGAGAACTAGGTCCTTCTTGGAGAAGTGAAAAGGGCTGCTCTATCCCAGAAATGTTCCTATGTTGTGAGTATTATCAAAGAAACCACCCTGCTCTGAGCCCAGTGCCTCTGGTTTTCCCATCAGCCTCTACCCAGTTCTCCCCCACCTCCAGATTGCCATCACTGAATCCCAGATCTGCCATTTATACAAAAAACTGAGCCAGCCAAGAAACCCATTTCCTGCCCTAATTCCCAGGCTGTCCTGTGGCAGTGGCATGCTGACCTCAGTCTTTGGTGAAGGAATCAACACCGGGGGTGGTATCATCAGATTGAGCCCTGGAAAGTCCTAGTACCCAAGGATGTACTGCACAGGCATCCTGTAGTGAACGGCAGCCAGGTCTTCAATGATGAACCCAAGGTGCCAGGACTTTTAATAGCAGTGTGGCTGGATCAAAGGCTGGTAGTCTATTTTGTCAGGTGAGGTCATGTCTCTAATTTCCTGACACACCTGACCTGGGACCATCCTCCCTGTTCAAATTCCTGCTTATCCCTTGACCTCCCATTGAAACTCTCTCACCCCAATACCTCAATAGCCCTTGGAAACTTTCTTCTTATCTGACCAGAAAATAAACTCGATGAGGCTGGGATAATTGAAACCTGCTGACCCACCCTGAGTCCTAGGTTCTACCCGAGGCTGGTTCCCTCTACAGTCGGTGACCACACAGCTCCTGGCTGTCATGAAGTTGCTGATGGGTCAGTGGCTTTGTCCTACATACTGGCTTTAGGCTTTGAAACTGTCCCCACAGAGATTGTGAATAATTGGCTCCCCTGATCCAGGGACTCCAAACCAAGGCTTGCATGTTCTCCCTCCTTCCTTCCTTTCCTCTTTTTCTCCTTCTGTCCTTCCCTCCTCTCTGTCTTTACTTTCTTTGTGTCAGTCCTGAGCCTTGTACTTGAAGCCTAGGTGCTGTCCCTAAGCCTTTTTATTGAAGGCTAGCAGTCTATGGCTTGAGCCACACATCCACTTCTGGAGGGGTTTTTTTTTTTTTTGGTAGTTAATTGAAGACAAGTGTCTTACAGGCTTCCCTGCCCGGGCCAAAAGCCTCAGTCCTCTGATCTCAGCCTCCTAAATAGCTAGGATGACAGGCTTGAAGCACTGGCATCCAGATCAATCCAAGGTTTCTTCATGGGCTGTGGAACCAGTACTGGAACTTTTCATGGTCTATGACCCCCCAGAGCCTAGTGCACACTGTAATGGTTTGTTGGATAAATAAATGAGCATCTGTCTATGACAATACTACAGAAAAGTCCCATCTGATTCAGGTAAGAATCCTCTGTGGGGGAGGAGGGACGAAGCCTGATGTAGCTCTCCCTCAGTTCTCCCTCCTCCCTATTACCCCCTCCTGGTGCCACCATACTTAACTGTTTTGGCTCTGAGGATGTGAGCCACTATGTACTCTCTGGACTCCAGGGCCTCTGGAATGCGTATCTTCTCAAAGATCTCTGTCCAGCAGCTGACCAGCTCTGTGGCACTCAATTCCCCACGTAGGTGTGAATGTGGTTGCTGTGAGCTGAAGGCCTGGCTCAAGGGGCCTCCTCTCCTCCCCCTGGGGCCAGTCAGTATTACCACATTGGGCCCCCAAGTTTCATGTTGCAGAGAAAGCTTCCTCGAGGTATCCCTGGTTTCTGAATCTCCCAGAGTCCAGTGCAGGTGCTGGGAATCGTCTCTGCTCACAGCTGGCAGGCTACGGATGGTGAGGTCACAAGCTCTGCTCTCCACGACATCCTTGACTGTGGTGGTCACCCTAGAGAGAGCCAGAGGAGAACCAACAGTTGCCAAAGAAAGTCAGTCAAGGCATAATGTTCATTACAGGAGACCATCTGGCTTGGGAACTCTTCCTGTGCTGCTTTGAACGTCATTGTTTGGAGGCTGAAATCATCTGTCTGATTTGATCCCTCATTGCAGGCATTAGTGGAAATTGCCAGATTCAAGGAAAAAAAAAACCTGGAAAACATTGCATTTCAGTTGTCCCAATCAAACTTGAAGAGTTCTAAATTCAGTGGTCTGCTTTTTCTTCCAGACATACTACAGCAGGATACAGAAAGTGGCATTCAGAGAGCCCTAGCTAACTGCCACGGCAGTTAGCAAGCAGCCTCCAGCAGGGAGAACGCACTTGCTTAACGCTTCCCAGCTGGAAACCGCCCAGGCCGGACACAGACTGGAGTCTGCAGGACTCCAGGGAGGACTGCCCACCAGTACATTGCCCCTGGAGGGAATCCATGCCACCAGTGGGGGCCTGGAGTCCCCTGCCCAGATGCCCATGGACACAGTCAATGCCCTGGGTAAGTTTTCCCTCTCATTCTCGGTCTTGGTGAACCATCTGCCATGTCACAACGTTCACCACTTCCCATACCCTGCTAGCCTCACAGCCCCTGCCCTACTGCTCCCCCAATCTCTTTCCCTAATTACGTTTGGCAGACACATTCCCAACCCTTGAATTAGCTCCAACTATACAAACTAGAGCAGACTGCAAGAGTATGGCTGTGGTCACAGTTGCCTCACGAGCCTTCTGGCTGAAGACAGAAGGACAGATGTCCACTCTGGTCTGTGGTTCACAAAGGCCTCCTAGGGGAGACACACGCAGGCCCAGCAGCTACTGTGGGCTACAGGAAAGGGAGAAGAGAGAGGTGGAAAGGAACCTGTGCTGAAACCTTCCCCCAAAGGAACCATGAAAAGGTGAATGAGAAAACACAAATTATCGCTAGACTCATACTTGGCATTGATGAAAAAAGAACAACACACACACATACACACAAATAAAATGCTTTTGCTCTTTGTAGACACGGTGCCTTAAATATGTTTTCATTGTTCTCATCTGCCTGCTCTCCCAACACACACACACAAACACACACACACACACACACACACACACACATACACACACACACACACACACACAAATCCAGAACTATGACAGATTAGTACATGCAGCACCTGCAATTTACCAACGGATCACTCACTTGAACACAGTCAGGCTGTCTAAGGAGAAAGATAATCTGTCTGTCTGTCTGACTGTCTCTGTCTCTGTCTCTGTTTCTCTCTTTCTTTCCCTCCCTCTCTTTCTCTCTCATGCTCCCTCTCTCTCTCTCTCATGCACACACACACTCACACACACACACACACACACACACACACACACACTCAGAGCAGTGCCTCTCTTGAGTTTGTTGGTTCCTCCTTTGGGACAAGGTACAAGGTGGAACACGAGGGGGGGTGCCTGGTCAGAACAGGGGATCCAATCAAAGGGAGCACCACTCTAATAACGCAGAACAACCCTGCCTGTCCCTTTCTCCAGGGCCAGACACTTTCCCTTGGGAACAACCAGCCTTGGCTCCCCATTCACCAAAACCTTAGGCCAGGACACTTGGTGAAGGTGTCCTGAGATAGATGGCTCCTCAAAGCCAGGGCTGAAAACAAGCAGGGGGTCATGGTGCCCCAGAGGGGTGTATGACCTGGGTTTGGGGCAGTGTTGGGGAAATGGATGGAGTCTTAAAGATTACATACATGAATGGACTCCCTACTTCCAGCCTAGATGCTTCTGGGTGACTTGGTGGATTCTTGGGGAGGACGAGGAGACCAGATGGACAGGGAGCACCAGCAGATGCTGGGAGAGCTGGGAAATGTGATCACCCTGTGAGTACTGTTGACAGCTGGGATGGGGGGGAGGGCAGACAGGCTGGGTGTATGTGGGTCTGATGGGTATATTCCTCCCAGATATTCACCTTCTGTCTGCTTCCAAGTGCCCTCACATACATAGTGGGCTCTTCTTGGACCCTCCTCAGGTGAAAGGGTGACCGAGCACAGAAGACAAGGGCTCACACAGAAAGGAGGGCCTATCTTCTGCATCCAACACCCACCACCACCAGCAAAAAGAAAACGACTCGAGAAGTCAGGCGTGGAGGTGCTGTTCCCCAACTCTGATTAAAGCCACCAGGTTTCCACCAGAGAGAGGAAGGGTGCAGATATGAGGCTGTGTGGCTCCCACTGCTCCATGCCAGGAGCTCTGTGGCATCCCCTTGCCGGGACCTCAGATTCAGTGCTGCTATGGCCACCATGCCTCCACGTGGCTGCCTGTGGCGATGTGCCTGCTGTGCCAGCTCCATGTGCTCTGTGCTCCCTACCAGAACCTGCACTATGATCAGTGAGGCCGCCAGCTGATGAAGCCACTTGACCTTGTGTGTACTCACTCTTCTCTCTGCTCTCTCTCTGCCCCCACTCATCTCCTGGGCTGTGTTGTCCCCGCCGGGCATGCCCACCCCCTCGCCCTCCCCTGAGTCTTGCCCCTGGCCACTGCTGCCATGAGAGTGTGCCTTGGGCCCTGCTTCATCCTCCTCTTGGCCCCCTCCCCCTCTTCCCCTCGGGCCTGGCCCACACCCCTGGCTGCAAGCCAAGCCCTGACTGGGACCAAAGGCTTCCAGGCCATGGAAATTGTAGCCTCACCTCAGCTCATAACTCCCTCCCAACCACAGTACCTGCCCTGGGTATCAAATCTCCCCTCAGCCCCACTGCTGGAGGAGACTCTCCTCCATGCCCACACACCAAAAAGGTGCACAGTGACCCTTGTGTGTATGTTTGTGTATGTATGTATGTGTGTGTTTGTGTGTGTGTGATTGTTGGGGATAACTACCTCTCAAGGACTCAGAACATAGTACTCTTTGAGATGAGTCAGCACACAGCACACTTCAAAAAACAGCACAAAGCACCCTGTGTAAAAGACTCAGTACACAGCTCCCTTTGAAGGAGTAGCTCCCTTTGTAGAGTAGTCAGCACACAGCACACTTAGAAGGAGGGAGTCCATAGCCCACAAGGTAATGGACTAAGTGCATGGCATGCTTTGAAAAACTTAACGTGTACCATTCTTTCCCAGGGACTCAGTACATAGCACCCTGTGTTAAGACCACACACAGCCCCCTTTGAAGAGCTGAGTATGTAGCACACTCTGTAAACTAGTGCACAGCACCCTTCTAAAAACTCAGCAGATAGCACAATTTTTAAGGACTCAGCACATACTACCCTGTGGAAGGACTCAGCACATACCACATTGTCAAAAGGACTCAGCACATAGCACCATTTGAAGGACAGTACAGAGCACCCTGTGTAAAGGACTGGGCACATAGCACTTGAAAAATTCACCTTATCCATCACTTCTCAAGGGCTGAGCACATAGCAGTATCCTTTGGGATGAATTAACACACCGCACCTTTAGAAGGACTCAGCATACAGTAACTGTGTAATGGACATAGTGCACAGCACCTTTGGAAAAAAACAGCAGGGCCCACTCTTCTCAGGGATTCAGCACATAGCACCCTTTGGGATGACTCAGCAAACAGGACTTTTTGAGGACTCAGCACAAAACCCCCATGTCGGAAGGACCCAGCAAACAGGACCCTGTGAAGGACTCAGCACATAGCTGTATGTCACAAGTTCAGCTTTCATTAGAATTAGGATGCTTTCTTCAATATCACCATTCTTCAGAAACACTTCACAAATCCTACTAGTTCATATTAGCTAAACTGGGGGAGGGTCAGCTGAGGGTCTTGAACTCAAAGCTTGGGGGCCCTGTCCCTGAGTTCTTTGGTTCAATGCTAGATCTCTAGCACTTGGAGGCACAGCTCCAATTTTTTTTTTTTTTGGTTTATTCTTTGACAGGATTTATGGTGATTAGGAAGGCCAACTTGGGGTATCCATGGCCAAAGGCTCTTAGCTCAGCCTGGAGCTGACCTCTCCCTTCCTTGTGCCTCTGGGAGCCGGGCCTCCTGGAGCTCTCTTAGCCTAGGGTAGAACAGACCTGCTCTGGCATCAGCACTCAGGGTGAGCAAAAGTCAGCTTGGCCCTGGTCACTTCCCCCAATTGAACTTTAGAGGATGATGACACGGGGCTGCATGTCCCGCATCTGGCCACGAGGAAGCAGGAGTCACCCACCACAGGGACTGTACCTGTGAGTTATGTTTACTCTTACTGCCCTGGGGCCCCCATCATGCTTTGAAGCCACCATGGACAGGAAAGTCCTTGAAACTCTTACATAAAATTAACCATCAAAAAGCAAGTGGGGCGGTGGCTGAAGTGGCAGAGAACTAAGCTTGAGCAAGAAAACTCAGGGATAGAGCCTAGGCCCTGAGTACACACGCACACACACACACACACACACACACACACACACACACACACACACATACACCACATGCATGCAAAATCAGAGATTTCTACACTGCAATCTTTAGGTATTCTCCACGTTTTCCCCACTAAGCCTCATGGCTGTTGGCCTAGGTGTTTGATGCATACAAAACCAGCTGGCATCTTTAATTTGGGGGAACAAAATGGCTAGAAGGTCAGCCTTCCCCCATACCAGCTCCTTGATTGGGTTGTGGTCTATCCAGGCCCATTGGGGCTCCTTATACAGACTCGCCAAGATGCCTTCAAAAGGCATCACATGCTGGGCACTGATGGCTCATACCTGTCATCCTAGATACTCAGGAAGTTGAGATCTGGAGGATTATGGTTCCAAGCCAGCCTGGGCAGGAAAGTGTATGAGACTCTTATCCTCGATGAATTATAAGAAAACAAGGAGTGTCCCTGTGGCTCAAGCGGTAGTGTCAGCCTTGAGAAAAAGAGCTCAAGGACAGTGCTCACAGACAACACCAACAAGGAGAGGCATTGCATTGGCTTTGGTATTGGTATGGGTCAAATATAATTGGAATTTTCAAGTGCTCCAAGACAAAGGAGTACCTCCTTTAGTCCTGTGTTCCTCCATCTCATCTCACACTCTGGCCTTGGCCATGCTTTGGTTAGCATGGCTCTGGCTTGACAGGAGGGCTCCAAAGAGGAAGATAGAGCAATCACCCCCACCACATCCTTCTGCCCTGCTCTCTCTGTTGCTTCTACTCTTTGCTACAGACCATCTTCCTGGAATCCATATATGAGGTCATTACCACCAACATTGTGGTGAGTGGTGTGTCTGGCCTAACTCCGGGCAGTCAGAGATGGAAGTCGGTCTGGGACTAGGAGCTTGTACCCTGTGTGTGGGCAAAAGCCAGGGCCGACATTTATTTCATCCTGAACATTGAAGAGGTGAGGAGACAGTGTAGAATCCACGTTAAGTCAGCTAAGATTGGAATTTAGAGGACCACTTGTGTGAGGTAGGCTGTGGGGCCATTGGGCCACCGTTCTTGGTACTCCTCTCTCAAGACTCCCCACTCCCTCTCTCATCCCTCAATGGTAGAAGAGAAACTTCAACTAAGTGGGTACAAGAGGGGGTAGGGGAGTATTTCTGTGTGAACCAGACTTGTGCTTCATATTCATCCTAACCTCTACTTCCTATTTATCTGAGGAATGGCCATATGGTTTTGGGACGGGGGCAATCATCCTAGCTGAGAATGTGTCTTAGCTGTAGAGTGGTTGCCTAGCATGCCTGAAGCCCTGGGTTTGATTCCACACAGAAAAAGCTGGAAGGGGAGGTGGGGCTCAACTGGTAGAGCACCAGCCTTGTTCAAAAAGATCTCAGGGACAGTGGCCAGGCCCTGAGCTCAAGCTCCAAGACTGGAAAAACAAATCTTTGTTGGAGGCTTTTCTTCCCTTTGAAAACAATTTATTCTTTGTGATAAGCATAACATGGGTCTCTTCCCTGGCCACCAATGGGCCATTAGATGTCCCTTGAATTTGGGCTGCTTACCGGCAGGCTCTACCCTACCTGACCCATAGTTTACTCCCATCTTGTGGGAGATGGAGGCCTGAGAGAAGGCCACCTGCCACCTACTTCTGGTGACTGCCGAGGCTTTTGAGAGTCAATATGTCACATAGAGAGTTATCATCCACATCAGTCTACAGAAGAAAGGGAGGGAGTGTTCCTTGCCTAAGCCCTCAAGCTGTAGGTAGCTCTGGATGTGGGGCATCTGCCACAGGATGTGCTCCATGGGGGAGTTATCTACGGGGTTGGAACCCCGACCTCTCCTCTAGCAGTTTCCAAGCTGTCTTGAAGTTGCAATTCTTCAAAACCTTTCTGCTCCTACCTCATTTCACCCACCCAAGAGCCTGAGGAGTCTGAAGAAATGGTGGTGGTGGGGTCTCAGCCTGTGCTGGCATCTGGAGCCCGCTGTGCACGCCTTCCCATGTGAGGACCCACAGCAGCTCCTGCAGCTCTCACTTCTCCATCTTCTCCTGGAAGAGAACAGCACACGTGCTCGGCTTTCTCCTGACACAGCTCATCCATGACAAACATCTGCTCTTTACATACAATGAGGGACACCTCGATGGTGCGGATGTGTGCCAACAGCTGGCTACATTGATGGTGAAGCTCATCCGCTGGACTCTGGAAGTCCACTTCATCAGACAGGTCGTGGATGAAGCAGATTTTCTTCTCGGATGCCCACGTGTCCCACTTGCCATCCCCACGCCAGCTGTGGTGGCAGCTCACAGACCAGGGGGCCTGTGGCTCCAGCTCTGTCTGGCACTGAGCTGCAGGTGGGCCGGACACCTGCAGCAGGTCTGCTGCTCCTGCAGCAGGAGTTTTCCCCTGTGGATCTCAGCCTCTGAGAGGGCTCGCAGATCCACGTCCCTCTAGGTCTGGGGCATGTTTCCATCCTCTGGGATGGTCACGTCAGGGGGAGTAAACTCCTCTACTTTTCATCCCTAGGGCTCACACTTTCCACATCCCCAGGGAAAGCCAGGAAGCTCAGCTGGGCCTGCAGGCGCTCCTCCTACGGTCTGGGCACTTCCAGGCACTTCAGAGTGTCCTGCCACTTTGGGGGCACCACCTGGTCCCCCAGTTGCTCGGGCCCTGCACTTTCTTCAGCAGGTCCAGCAGCTGTGTCTGCCTCTGGAGGTACTGCTGCATGGCCTCCTTCTCAGAGTTCAGCCGCTCATTGGATGCAATGTGCTGCTCACAGGTGGCTCTGAGCACCTGCAGGTGGGCCAGGGACTGCTCCTGCTGCTCCTGCAACTCCCATGATACTTGGCTCTCTCTCTCTCTCTCTCTCTCTCTCTCTCTCTCTCTCTCTCTCTCTCTTCCACCTGTTTCCATTCCTCTATCTTCTCCTCTGAATGGCCTAGTTGTTCCCACAGGTATTTCTTCACCTGTTGCTCTGAGTCTAGGATGCTGCTCCTCCTTCTCACCACTCGCTCTGTGGAGAGTCTCCCACAGCAGGGTCAGCTCTTCCTTTGGCTAGAGATCACACACACAAACATGCACCTTGTGGGGTCTAGGTTATCTCCTGCAGATCCTTGGCCTTATCCTCCAGTCTCTGCAGTTGCTCCTGTTGCTCTGTGTTCTGAAGACAGAGCTTATGGTTTTCCTGGACCTGGATGTGAACTTGTTACTCCAGTTTTTTCAACTCCATCTGTGTGCAGTAGGCATAGGCGTGCAACTGCAGCTCCACCTGAGATGGTCCTGCGGGGAGCCATGGCTCTGTCAGCTTCTTTCTCAGTTTCCCCAGCTCATTCTTCAGCACCTGCCTCCCCCTTCTCTCCTTCTCCTATGTCAGTTGGTTCACCTGCACGGTCAGCCACCGAGTCTCCTCTTCCCATGTGGACCTCTCAATGCTCAGTTCCTCTGTGAATGTGTCTCTCACCAGACTTGCTGAGGTCACCATCTAGCTCAGGTTGTCCAGTAGACTCTTCAGTAACTCATGCCCCACCAGCACTAGTTGGAACTTGCAGATTTTGTTCTTCTGGTGCTGTTCTGTGTCCAGAGAACTTCCATCTTCTCCTGCAACTCTGTGTTCACTTGCTGCAGGTCATCGAAGCTTCTGGTCTTTTCCTCAAGCTGAAGGGTCACATCATTCAGCCATTCAAAGAACATTTCTGTCTCCTTCTGTGCAGCAGTGACCACAGAAGACACCATATCCAGCTCTGCCACACAATGCTCTGCGGCCTGCAGGTGGCTGATAAGAGCTTCGTGCTCCATTTATCTGTCATTGGCCACCTGCTTCACTTGGGCAGGTGCAGATTGTAAATCTCTTTCTGCTGAAACCAACTTCTGTATGGGTGATTTGTGGATCTCTAGCTCTGTTTGTTGTGCTTCATGCACCTGGGCTATCTTCTACCTCTCTTTCTCTGGTCGATCCTGCAGGTTTGTCTTTTCCTGCTTCAGTGGTAGAATCTTGGCACTGAGTGCCTGGTTTCTTCTTTTGCTGCAGTCCAGGGAGGGCACCACGTGTCACTAGCACCTCTGCAGATACTTGATGGTATCAGGACCCTTGACACTCTGGCCCCTGGTGACTGTGACTGTGTCCAAAGGCAGGGAAGGCACACAGTCTGCATCACCTTTGGCCAGACCCTCTGTTGAATCACGCTTCCCAGTGGTGTTTGTCTTGGGGATCCCACCTTTTTTTGTGTTCTTTGTTTTCTTGAATGTTGCAGGTCTGATGGGAGGATTACTTTGCTGGTGTTCTGGAAGTAGTTTCTTGCCTGTAGCTCTTCCATGGAGTCTTGTTGTATCAGAAATCTGAGCGCTGGGATGGGAAAGATGGGCTGGCCATGTTCCCAGGCTCTGGGAAATCCTCTATTCTCTCACTATCTGACTAGGACATCAATTTTCCACTCTACTCCAAAGTCGCCTCATGTCTCATGCTCACCACTCAGCCACCTCTACCTTCCTCATCAGCTGGTGGTAGTGTCAACCACCAAAGGGAATCCTGGTGCTGGGCATCATGGAATGTGGGTGTGGCCACCATTCTTGTATCCCATTGGTCAGAAAGAAACATGAAAGAATGGGGGTGTGGCGGGAATCCTGTGATGCAGGCAGCATGAGTGGAGTCAAGGTGAAAGCAGCTCCCCCAGCCCCTTTCCAGGGAACTCGGTCCAATCCAGTTGGGGACAAGAGGGTGACCTTCTTTAGCTGGATGGCTGCACATATTGTTGTGTATGTCTGTTTGTTGCCAGTCCCGAACCTTGAACTCAGGATCTGGGCACAGTCCATGAGCTGCTTTTGCTTTGGCTAGCCCTCTACCACTGTAGACATATGGCTCTATTTCTGGCTTTTTTGGCACTGAAGGTGGACATGGGTCTCAAGGACTTTCCTGCCTAGGGTGACTTTGACTATGATCCTCCTATCACAACCTTGTAAGTATCAAGAGGACTGCTGAGAGCCACTGGTGACTGCCTAATCACTGGTCTTGCTGATGTTCTTGGACAGACCGGTGAGTTTCCTATCTTCAGGTTTAAGTGGTGGGAGATGGAGCCTATAGTTGGAATCCTGGTCCTGCCATCTCCAAATGGCAGAAGATCCTAAGAAACTCATTCCTATCCGTATGAATACCAGTGGAATGTGATGTATGTCATGATTGAATGGGCTGTTCTTGAATAATTCTAGGATAAAATGATACACAATTATATTATAAGACACTGATCAACTTTAATTAATACTTCATGACTCATTTAAACAATCACATTCATTAAATGGAGGCATAATAAAATACCTAAGAATTGGGCATCAAATAGTATAGAGATGCCATTTTTCTGCCAGGACTTTCTTTAGTTAATTGGTATATACCATTTTCTGAATGTAGTTTGGTATATTAAACTAGGATATATTATACCTGACCTGAAAATCAATTATTCAAACAGTTTTTATCAGAAATGCTTATATTCAAATGTAGAAGGTAATCCAAATTATGTATATTTGAAGACAATGCTTGGTTAGTCCTCTTCTAACATTACCCATTCCTTTCTTGAAAACAATACACATTGCAAGGAAATGCTTAGAATGTTTTGGAGAAATTGATTGACTTCAAACCGTGAGTTACTCTATGCTGAATTTTGTTTACTTTATATTCAAAAAAGCCAAATTCGTACTTTATTATTTTCCTTAGGCTTTATACTCAAATTTAATCTCTAATCGATGAAAAAAAAAGATATGTTTTTTAACAGTAGCCAAATTGAGGCTGAGGAATCTAGGTACAATGATATTCATGCAGATAGTCCTCAACAGTCATGAGACCCTGATACCAAAATGTTAACCAGTGCTTACTGGTGTCATGCTTATGAGATTTTGTGTATTATAAACAGTGGTTATTAGAATTTTTTTTGTAATCAACATCATTTCATGGGTTAGGAACTGAAGTGAGACATTATACTCAGAACAAAATATAACGAGGCATTCAAAATTAGTTACTAAGATATACATCATGTAACACAATGATTTAAAAATGCAAGCTAAAGGGGGCTGGGAAGCTGGCTCAGTGGTAGAGCGCTTGCCTTGCATGCCTGAGGCCCTGGGTTCGATTCCTCAACACCACATAAGCAAAAAGAAAAAAGCCGGAAGTGGCGCTCTGGCTCAAATGGTAGAGCACTAGCCTTGAGCTGAAGAGCTGAGGGACAGTGCCCAAGCCTAGAGTTCAGGCCCCACGACCGGACCCCCCAAAAAAAAAGCAAGCTAAAGCAAATAATTTATGAAAAAAAATCAACATTTACAATAATACAGAATCAGTATGACTGATTTTCTTTTACCTCAGTTGCAATACGGCTTACATGATGACTTTTCTAGTTATATGTTTAGTTAGGTCTTGATATTTAGTTGGAGAAGTTCTCTCATATATTCATTTGTCAGCTCAAAGAGGAAATGAATTCCTTGCCAGAGTCAACACCCATAATAATTTTCCAGATGTATACTGATACTTTGCCAAAGTTTCAAATCTACATGAGTAACTTAGATCTTTTTTGGATCTATATAAATAGATATGCAATTTTTTCAGTACTAGAAAGATTTTGATCACCATTTATTAAACTATTATTTTCCAGAAACTACTTCTCTCTTTTCATGAAATTTTTAATTTCCTTCATATCATGTGTTGATGTTTTCCTTTAGATAAGCCACATTCAGTCTTCTACAAAGTATAATTTGGAGTAGTTTAAAATTATGTACACTCATGTACAATGCTAAGATTCTACTATTTGCACATTTTTTCTTGTTAAATCAGTAGGAATTAGTTCTCAATATGGATACTATTGGAGTTATTCATTACATTTCTGAATTTTTTAAGTATGTCATGATTTTGTTATCTTATTCTTTTAAATATGTGCAGATCTCACTCCACATACAGTCACATTTGTTTTAAACCATTTGATCCATTCAAGGGATTTGCTATATTAGGTTCATCTAGATGAATTTAATTATAAATTAACACAACCGTATTTCTGAGACACAGTTATCTTTATGGCTCTACGCTACGTTAACATGCATTTGAGGGTTTTGTGCTTAAAAAAACTGGGCAAAACATGCTTTTGTTCCTGCGGGAGTTCTACTTTGTTGGTTGTTTTTCCAGTTGTGACTTCAGCATATGTGTGCATTTTATTTCAATTGTTTTGTGTCTATATTTTGTTTCCTAACAGAAAGTACAAAAAGAATCAATGATTTAGAACTTTTCCAATATAGAATTCTAAAATAGACAGTTGAAATTTTGTGACAACTGGGAATAGGCAGGTCTTCATACAGAGACATTGTTTGACATGATTTGAATTCTTCCTCCTTGCCAGGCACCGGTGGCTCACGCCTGTAATCCTAGCTACTCAGGAGGATCACAGAGATCTGAGGATCATGGTTCAAAGGCAGCCCGGGCAGGAAACTCTGTGAGACTCTTATCTCCAATAAACTACTCGAAAACCAGAAGTGGAGCTGGGGCTCAAGCGGTAGAGCACTCACCTTGAGCTGAAGAGCACAGGAACAGGGCTGTAGCCCAGAATTCAAGCCTCATGAGTGACATAAAAAAAAAAAGATTGAATTCTTCCTCCTCTTGCCTCACTATTTGCAATAGTATTACTGCAAAGTCATAAGTGGAAAGAAAATAATTTTGTCTGTATGAATTCAGAATTTTTGTTTCAATTGGGACACACTACTACACATTCATACTTCATTTTAACTTGAAAGTCTTTCCTTTGTTTAAAATCACAGATGTGAATTTATAATGCTAAAATAGCAGCTACTAATTTATCTGAAATGATCCAAACTATTTTCACTTCACATTATATGTAATATAGAGTGTAATAATAATAGTAAGTAATATAGTATGTAACAGTTGACTTTGGGGAAAGTCAGTAACTGGATTTTTGTGAGATACTGAGTAATAGTAAAACTTATGTATGATTCAATTAAAAAATTCAGTTACATCTAAAAATAAATCATAGTTATAAACTAATGCTGAAAAAGTAAGATTGTTTATTGGAAAAAGCCAGAAGTTTTAATAAGCTTACTTTTTAAAAATTGTCTTAGATCTGGGCTTTGTTGGCTCATGCCTGTAATCCTAGCTACCCAAAACTCTGAGATCTGAGGATAGTGGTTCAAAGTCAGCCTGGGCAGAAAAGTCTGTGAGACTCTTGTCTCCAATATATCTCTTGAGAACTAGAAACGGCACTGTAGCTGAAGAGATACAGTGGTATCCTTCAGCCGAAGAGAGGAGGGACAGTGCCCAGGCCCAGAGTTAGAGCCCTACGACAGACAAAACAAAATTGACATGAATTTTACTTTATTATTTTATGATTTTTTATTGTGAAAATACAGAGACTTTACAATTACATGAACAAGATAATGAGTACATTTCTTATCAAGCATTTGCCTCCTCCTTTGTTTCCCCTTCCCATCCCTTCATATCTCCCCTTCTAACACCCCACCACCCCCTCTGAACCAAAGTTGTAAAGTTCATTTTTCGACATAATGTCTTGTACATGTCATTGTGGGAATTAGTCCACGTGTATAACAATTTGTTTTTCCCTTTCCATCCACAAATTATATCAACATCAAATACAGTGAAAACAGGGGTTATAACGTGGGGGAGGGACATAAAAAGCAACAAATAAATCATGTCTTAAATATGGCAGAAACAATAACAGTAACGAAAAACAATTTGAGTCCTTATCTTAGGGTTCATTTCTCCTAACATCAACTTGTCTGACAGTTTTTGTTTGTCTCAGACATATACTAGTTATTGCAAATAAGGGAAACCATGGCACTTATGTTTCTTTGGGCCTGGATTACTTCACTTAATATAATTTTTTCCAAGGATTTCCATTTCCTAACAAATGGGGCAATGTCATTCTTTCTGATGGACGCATAGAATTCCATTGTGTATATAAACCACATTTTCTTGATCCATTCATCTATTGAGGGGCATCTGGGTAGGTACCGTATCTTAGCTATGGTAAATAATGCTGCAATAATCATAGTTGTGTTGGTAGCTTTAGTATGGTATTGTTTGTAATCATTTGGCTAAATGCCCAAATGTGGGAGTGCTGGGTCATTGGGGAGCTCTATGTAGTCTTTTGAGGAAGCTCTATGCTGCTTTCCAAAGTGGTTGAACAAGTATACAGTCCCACCAATATCCCCACCAGCTTCTGTTGTTATTAGAGTTCTTGATTATAGCCATTCTAACTAGGGTGAGGTGGTATCTCAATGCTGTTTTGATCTGCATTTCTTTTATGGCCAGGAAGTTTGAGCATTTCTTTGTGTGTCTATTCGCTATCCTTATTTCCTCTTCAGAGAAGTTTCTCTGTAAGTCTTCAGCCCACTTTTTTATTGGGGAGTTCTTTCTTTGAGGATTTCTTGTTGGGGATATAATTTTTTGAGTTACAGGTATATTTTAGGTATGAGACGCTTGTCTGTTGAATGCCTAGTGAAGATCTTCTCCGAATCTGTGGGCTTTCTATTGATCTTGCTATCTTTGTCCTTTGCCAGGCAGAAGTTCTGCAATTTCATGAAATCCCATTTGTCCAACCTATCTTTGATTTTTCGTTTTTCTGGGTCTCTATTAAGAAAGTTTCAGCCTGTGCCAAGGTGACCTAGCGTTTCTCCTATTCCATCCTGTAATGTTTTCAGGGTGTCTGCTTTGACTCCGAGGTCTTTGATCCATTTGGAGTTCATTCTGGTGCAGGGTGATATATAAGGATCTAGCTTTAGTTTGCTACAAGTGATTAACCTATTTTGCCAGCACCATTTACTGAACAGGCTGTCTTTCTTCCATTCTATTTTTTTTTAGCTGCCTTATCGAAGATTAGATTGCTATTGGTCTGTAGGTTCGTTTCTGGCTAACAGTTTTCAACCATCACTTCACAAACTGCCCGTTCCCCAATCACTTCTTCACAGCTAATCATGTGAGGATGACATCCTACCCCTTCCAACAACATATTCTGGCCCTTTGGTGGTATGTCCCATGCACTCCAGTGGGCCAGGACATGGGGCCACATTGATTGGTGGGCCCTCCTGATTATTAGGGACCCGCTGCTTTATACACCCCCCACTGGTTTTCATGTCCAATCAAATCCTTGATTCCTTCTTACCAAATCCTAAAAATTCCCTTCTCTCCACCCAATGAACAGGCTTAAAATGTAAATTTAATAGAAAACAAGTAAATTATAGAAACACACTAGTTAGCAGAGATTAACACTTAGTAAGTCTTATCTTTAAGTGATCATCTGAGTGTCTCTGAGCAGTTCATCTTGCAGCCTTCTCTATATATTCGTCCTAGCACCACCAAGTATGGTCCTTGGCACTTTGGTTCTAATTCAGAAGCATGATGAATTTTTTCCCACACCAGCTGTCCAGGCAAGAAAGTGTATGAAGTTTTTTTTTTTTTAATCTCCATTTCTTAGTTTATTTCACTTACTTGAGGTCTAGCTTTTGAATTTATTGCTGAAGGAGACTTGCTATAGAATAAACTACATTACTCTCCCCAAAGAAATTTGCCTTCCAATTGGATTTAATTTCTTATTTTATATTTGAACTTATCTGTTGCCATCCTGTTTATTTATTTTTTAAAATACTTTGTATTGTTATTATTTTTAAGTAGTTGTAGAAAGAAGTTCCCATTCTACAAAACAGTACATGAATACAAGGTGTCTGACAACATTGTCACCCATCCCTCATAATACTTCCCTTCTCACACTTTTTTGTAAAAATTGAGATAGGTGATTACATATATTTCACATATTTCACAATATTGTGGAATTGTGATAGTTAAAGTCAAAAACACATTTTAACCTTGACAAGGCAAATTATCGTTATCATGGTCTAAAGGTTGTTAATTCTATGAGCTTTGACAATCCAAATTATTTTTCCCACCTCAGGTGATGTTTACATTTTTTCCCTTTTGCTTAGTGTAAGCTCTTCCCTCTTTCCCTCTTTCACTCTCATTCCTACCTTCCCATCACTGTGTTTGGGATACTTAGTTATATTTCTTCTATGTCCAGTGCAGCTGATGGACCCCTTTGTTGTATGTTGTTCCATTTCCCACTTATTGTATTCCTCCTCCTGGCTTCCCTCCATTGTGTGCATATTTCTACCATCTACATAGTCAAGAACATGGAGGCATTAATGGTGATATAACAAAAAGAGTGGCTGTCCTTTGTTTCTCGATTCCTGTTTACTTTGTGATACCTTCTTGCGTTTGGCTTTAGAATCCACATATCAGGTAGACCCTGTGCCATTTGTGTCTTTGTTCTTGGCTTACCTCACTCAGATAATTTGGTCTAGTTCCATCCATTTCTCTACAAATGTCATTATTTTGTCCTGTCTAATGGCTGCATAGCATTCCATTGCATATAGGTACCACAATTTTTTGATCCACTTATCAGTAGTGGCTCATCTGGGTTGTTTCCAAATCTTGGCTATTGTGAACAGTGCTGCAATAATCATAAAGGTGTGTGTGTCTTTGTATACTGGTGCCTGTTGTTCTGAGTAGATGCCTCGGAGTGGTATGGCCAGTTCATAGGAGAGGTGGATATTTAGCTTTCTGAGGTACCTCCAGACTTCTTTCCAAGTGGTTGCATTAGTATACATTCCCACCAGCAATGCAGTAATGCTTCTCTTTCTTTGCATCCCTTCCAACATTTGTCATTGGCTGAATTTAGGATTTGGGCCAGTCTGACTGGGGTAAGGTGTTATCTCAGAGTTGTTTTTATTTGCATTTCCTTTACAGCCAGGGATGATGAACGTTTCCCCATGTGTTTCTTTGCCATTTTTACCTCTTCTGAGAAGTCTCTCTTTAGCTCCCTTGACCATTTCAAAATTGGTTTGCTAGGTTTGTAAAGGGTTTGTTTCTTGAGTTTACCATATAAAATGGATATTAGACCCTTGTCTGATATATTGCTAGTAAATATTTTTTCCCAATTATTTGGCTTTCTTTCTAGTTTGGTTGCTATTTTTATCTGTGCAGAAACTTTATTTTAAGCTAGTCCCATTTATCGAGTCATTCTCCAATTTGTTGTGACCCTGGGAATCTGTTCTGGAAGTTCCTGCCCTTGCCTATAAGTCCAAGTCTCTCTCATACTCGGTCCTGCAATAGTTTCAGAGTTTCAGGCTTGATGTTAAGGTCTTTAATCCATTTTGAGTTGATGTTAGTGTATGGTGATAGGCTAGGGTCCACTTTTCGTTTTCTGCATGTGGCCTGTTTTCCCATCACCAGTAGTTGAAGAGGTTATGATTCTTCCACCGTATGTCTTTGGCTCCTTTGTCAAATATCAACTGACTGTACATATGCAGCTATATTTCTGGGTCCTCTAACCTGTCTCACTGATTTTTGGGTCTCTTTTTGTGCCAGTACCAAGCTATTTTTGTTATTATGGCTCTATAGGAGAGCTTGAAATCCTGTACAATGATCACTCCTGCATCCTTTCTTTTGCCTAAAATTGTTTTGGCTATGCTAGGTTTTTTGTTGTTCTATATGAACTTTTGGACTATTTTCTCTATTTCAGTAAAGTAAGTCATTGGAATTTTAATGGGAATTGCATTGACTGTGTTTATTAATTTTGTCAGTATGGCCATTTTCACCATATTAATTCTGCCTATCTGATTTTTGTGGGTTAATTTTGTATCCTGGTACTTTGCCAATTTGGTTTATAAGCTCTAAGTGTTTGTGGATGGAGCTTTAGGGATCATTAATTTATAAAATAATGTCATCTGCAAAAAGAGAGAGTTTATGTTCTTCCTCTCCTATGTGGATCCCTTCAATGTATTTTTCTTGCCTTATTGCTCTGGCTAAAA
The DNA here is from genome assembly GCF_019054845.1 of Dipodomys spectabilis. Taxonomy (NCBI): domain Eukaryota; kingdom Metazoa; phylum Chordata; class Mammalia; order Rodentia; family Heteromyidae; genus Dipodomys; species Dipodomys spectabilis. Next base: position 27,229 of record NW_024872123.1, read on the forward strand.
ATTCCAGAACTATATTGAAGAGGAGTGGAGAGACTGGGCATCCTTGCCTTGTTCCTGTTTTTAGGGGAATTGGTTGTAGTTTTTCCTTATTAAGCACAATATTGGCTTTGATCTGACATGTAAGGCTTTTATTGTCTTAGGAAATGTTCCTTCTATTAATATTTTTTCCAGAGCTTTTAACATGAATGAGTGCTGAATTTTATCAAAATCCTTTTCCAAATCAATGGAGATAATCATGTGTTTCTTGACCTTGGATCTGTTGATATGATGGATTACATTTTTTGACTTACATATGTTAAACCATCCCTGCATCTCTGGGATGAAGCCTATTTGGACATAATGTATGATTTTTTTATATGTTTCTGGTTTCTGTTGGCTGCAAGTTTATTGAGGAGCTTAGCATCTGACTTAATCAAAGAGATTAGTGTGTAGTTCTTTTTTTGTTGGGTCTTTGCCTGGCTTGGGGATGAATGTGATATTGGCTTCATAGAATGAGTTTGGGATTACTTCCTCTGTTTCAATTTCTCTGAAGAGCTTGAGGAGTATGGATATTACCTCCTCTTTAAAGGTCTTATAGAATTCTGTAGTGAATCCATCAGGTCCTGGGCTTTTCCTATTGAAAGGTTTCTTATTACTTCTATCTCATTGTAGGTTATTGACATTTGTAATTGATTTATTTCTTCTTGGTTCTGTTTGGGCCATTTGTATTTCTTTTCTTTTCAGGCAGGAAAAAAAAATTATTTACCAAAAGGCTGCCCCCACCATGCATGGTGGAGAAGCATGACTGAAAAGGAAGGGAGTCAACCCACCTCTGATCCAAAACTTATCTAGTCCAAGGACAGGAAGAGGTGTGGCCAGGTGCTAGAAAATTGTGGCCAAACTGGATCCGGATGTGACCTAAGGGTCTGGAACCCTCTGAAGTTCAGATGGGAGGCATGTGACCAGAGGTGGCCTAGGATGTGACCTAACAGGAGAAGGTGATTGCTTCCAGTTCTGCCAGTTACCTATGTAACAGATATTGGGTGAAAACTTAGCCAAGAGGGAGGGAGGTGTCCCTGTTCAGAACTTACATTCCAGTCATTTGATAATTATGATAAAGGGTGAAGATTCTCTCTGGCTACTTCCTGTTTGCAAGCGGCATTGACAGTAAGGGTAAAAGACTGATATGTGGTCCCTCTGGTAGAAGGCAGAAGGCAACATTTGTCACTTGGGCATTGAGTCCTTAGATAAAGTCTGGAGGAGGCAAGTCTCTTGGACGAAGTCTGGAGATGTCTCATGATGCATTGAGGGACTAAAAAAACACTAGAGAGCAAATAAATGGCAAGAGGAAGGACTTGGGGCTAAAAATGTTGCTAGAAATGCCCTACCTTCTTCTGACACCTGGCGACTAGATAGAGAAGAAGTCAATTAACAAAGGTAAGAATATAAATTCCTGCCAGTTGAAAGGTAGACAGGTATGGACATTAGATGAGAAGTCTTCTTACTTCTATTGACCTCCCGGCTCTGGTTAACTTTGATAGGGCAGGCACAAAGTGGCTGATGTGATATCATCTCCTCTTACTCCTCTATATGTTCCTTTCTTCCCCAGAATAGCTGAGTCTAGGTGCTCGTTGCTGGGATGGTTAGTCCCAGTTGGTATTCAAGGAGGCTTGAATGCAAGGCCTGAGCACTGTCGCTGAGCATTTCTGCTCAAGGCTAGCATTCTACCATTTTGAGTGATGGTACCACTTGTGTTTGCTGGTTAGAGATAAGAGGCTCGAGCCATGCTTCCAGCCTGGTTCTTTGCAGGTTAGTTGGGAAATGGAGTTTGAGGGATTTTTCAGCCCACCCTGGCTTGCACTGCAATCTTTTCCACAAAAGCTCTTTGTTATTTCCAATTAAAACAACAAGGAGATCAAATATAATAAGTAGAGCTTACCTGGTCCTTATCAAGAATTGATCAAATTCTGCAATGACAAAACTTGTTATATGTGAGAATCTTAGCACAGACATGCCCAATATATTAGAATCACATAGTCAGTACTAGACTACACAACACAAAACAAAAAAGGCAAAACTCAAAACTTAAAATTTTTGACAACAGTGTTTAGAAATCTTTGCTAACAAAGCACATCAGATGGTTGGGCCTCAGTTTCCAGGGTCTGTGAAAAGAGCAACTTGTTAGCAATGCGTATTAGAATAGATGGTTGGAGGAGTAGCAAGCTTTGTGGATGTGTAAGGGTTGGATGGGGCCAAACCCTTAACCCACCGTGTGGCCGAGATAGTGAACTCAAGATGGCGAATTTCTGAAAAAAAAAAATGCAAAGAAAGCCTTAACAAAAAATCAGGCCTCGTTTGGCTAGCCTTTGAGAGGGAAGCTAGAGGGGGTCCCAGGGAACCAGTCCATTTTGCACTCTTTAGGGCACAATCCAAAAATTTGTAGAGATATAGAAAATTGGACATGAATAGCAGAGAGCAAAGAGAGCCTAAAAGTAAAGAGACTTCTGACCATATACCATTGCAGAGGCATAAATTGTCTCAATCTGAGAACAGCAAAAAAAAAAAAAAAAAATTAGGTCATCTGGCTATCCAGGGAGTGCAGGAGGCATGTCAGCGGGTTTTCACAGCTCAGGCATGATTCGCAGGACCCCATTAAATGTGTTAATTAAATGTGAAGGAGAGCTGACCAGGAAGAAGCGGTGTCCAGGCTTGCCCCAGACCCCTATAGAGAGAAATGGCTAAGCCTCCCAATCCAGGCATTCTCTGCTTCAGAGATGACCGTCTTTTCTGCTAAAGGCCATAGGAGCTCTGTGGAATGGAACCACATCTGAGCAGAGATGGAGCAACAGAGAGCCGTGGAGAGTAATTTCATTCACCAGAGTAGAGAAGTGCTGTGGACGTGGATGTGAAGGCCAGCAATGGTATTGGTGAAAAGTCTCACGTGGTGTCTCAAGGCTGTTTTGTTTGCAGAAAAGGGGTGGTTAGGAAATTCTAGCATTTCCAAATCAAAAACCTCATCCCAGTCATGGCACCATTTGTAAGGTATATTAAATAGGTAGGTTTCATTAAGTAGCCCATGAAGAGAACACCAGACGCTATTCAGGCATGAAAAGAAGTTTATTTACCGAACTGCTGACCGCCCCCCTCATACATGGTAGAGAAGAATGGCTGAAAAGGAAAGGGTGGGATAGCAATTTGTATTTCTGTAGAAATTCATCCATCTCTGCTAGGCTTTCATTCCTTTGTGAGTAGAGTCTGGAATTATTTGTTTTGATTTCTTGGATGTTTGTTGTAATTTTTCCTGTGGTATCTCTGATATTATTGATTTGGTCTCCTCCCTTATTTTGTTAGTTACTCTTGCCAGTGGTCCCTCAGTTTTAGTGACTTTTTTAAACAGCTTTTAAAAATTAATTTTATTTATAATTTTCATAGTCTCTGTCTCATTAATTTCAGCTCTTGTTTCGGTTCTCTTTCTGTCTAGCAACTTTAGGTTCAATTTTTTCTTGTTTCTCTAGCAGTTTTAGTTGCATCATAAGATCGTTTACTTTTTCTATGTTTTCTTGTTGTGTGCACTAAGAGCAATAAATCTGCCCCTCAGGACTGCTTTCGCTGTGTCCCATTGGTTTCTTTGTGATGTATCTTCATTTTCACTGAATTGTAGGAACTTTTTAATTTCTTCTTTAATTTCTTCTGTGATCCATGTATTGTTCAACAGAGTGTTGTTTAATTTCCATGTGTTTTCTTCTACTTTATGCCTTGTTATTGAGAACTAGTTAGATTCAACTATGCTCAGATAGAATACAGGCTATTATGTCGATCCTCTTGTATTTGCTTAAATTCCATGTATGAACTAAGAAATGATCTATTTTAGAAAAAGTTAGGAGGGTTGGAAGAGGAAGACCCTACTGGTGTGAACACATGTAATTCTAGCTACTCAGGAGGCTCAGATCTGTGTATTCAGGTTCAAAGCCAGCCCAGGTAGGAAAGGTAATGAGGCTTTTCTGGGGTTGCTCAGTACCACACCCTGCCTCAAGTCTGGGGTTGTTCACCACCTTTGCAACCATGGGCTGCTTATACAAGCCAGTATGGAGAGGCGCCACACCCCACTACGGGTCCAGAGTTGTTTGCTGCCACTATTGATGCCACTGCTGCTGCCACAGCTGCTGCCACTGCCCCAGCTGCTGCCACTGCCCTAGGATCAGCTGGGCCACTTATGCAAGCCAGGCAACCCACCAAAAGTCAGGTGTTAACCACTGCTGCTGTCTCGGGTTAGACTGGGCCACTTTTGCAGGTCAGTATGGAGAGGCACAAACCACCATGGGTCTGGACTTGTTCACTGCACCTGTCCCCACCTCAGCTAAGGCTGCCGACCCAGGCTGGTCTGAGAAAGTGCCAAGAGGCATTGTGCCCCAATTCTGGGTGGTTTGCCACCACTGCCAGCTGCTGCTGATGTTCCAGGTTAGGCTAGGCTATTTACACCAGCAAGACAGAGGTGCCACCCTGAGAGTCTAGGGTCGTTTGCCACTGTTGACAGCTGCTACTGCTCCTGACTGGGCTGGGCTAATTGTACAAGCCAGGCAGAGGCGCTGTTCCAGGGAGGGTGAGGGGAGTCTTTGTTCCAGCTCTGCTTTCTGAAATTTCTGTTTGTATATTATGGGTTGGCCAAGCTCTTAGGAGTCTCCTGGGAGACTTGGGATGCTTGTGGGTGTGTGGTCCTCAGAGGGGCCAGACCGGGGGCACTTAAGCAGCGTGGCACAAAACCCCGTCACTTAAGCTGCACAACATGGAGCCCCATCACCAACAAAGGAGGGGGAAAGATCTTTCCACTTTACTGTCTGTAGTTTTTTCCTTTTCTTTTTGCACTTCCTTTATCTCTCTGAGTAATTGCCTTTTCTTTGTGAGTCACTTGGAGAAACAGAGCATTGAAATCCAAACTCTGTATTTGATTGGAGAGAGCTGTGATTTTTCCCAGCTCTTCCGTCATCTTCTTGCTCCCTCCCCTTCAGGTGGAGTTTTTCTTATCTGGCCGGTGGGCTTTGGTTAACAAAGGATAGGTATATCAAAGAATATGTTGTAAAGCCTGCAGATTGTAGTTAGACAATTCTGTTCATATAGCCGTCCTAATTTTAGGAACCCAAGGGGGTGTTCTACACTAAAGTATTTCAAAGGGATTGAATCCTTTAACATAAGGGCTACATCTTTCTCAAAGGAGAGTGAAGTGGAGGAGGCTTACCTAGCCATGGCTAGTCTCTGTAATTAATTTAAACTTTCCTTTAAGGTCATATTCATTCTTTTTAGTGCTTGAAATCTGAGGCTTATAAATGGATTGTAACTTCCAATTTATTCCTTGGGCATTAGTTAATAATTGAGAACTTGGGCCAGGAATACAGGGCCATCTTTGGACCCCACAGCTAAGGGTAAGCCAAATCCAGGTATTATTACATGCCTCAGCTCAGCCTGAAAAAGTGTCCATTATTACTAACAGATACCAATAGACATACTTTCTAGGCTTTACCTCTGTGGAGTCCACTTTCCCAAATTCACCATCTGAGGTTCCTCACATATGAATTTTTTCCATATGTTCCAGCATTTCAGCATTTACCTGTTGGAAATTACCTACACACATTACAAAGTATTGTCAGGCTGAGGCCCCACCGGTTTTCAGAACAGTTTTAGGCAGTGTTCTCGGGCAATTTACCAGGTTGCAAATATCTACATGTAAACTGACAGAAAGCTTGAGCCTGTATGCATTTTTCACAAGTTCAGTGTCAACATTTGCACACTTATTACCACTGTTTTTGCTTCTTCCTTTAATATTGATGACTAGTAGCTCTACAGAACCAACTGGGTTTAGACTGGTCTCTCAAGCTACCTGATCAGCTCAGATGTTTCCCTGTATCTTAGGGTCTCTAGTTTCTTTAACTGCTGTATAGTACTCTGAACCTTGGAGACTTCTTCCATTTTTTTTTAAATTTTAATTTTAATTTTTTGTGACCATACTGTACAGAGGGGTTACAATTACATGGGCAAAATAATGAGTACATTTCTTATCAAGCATTGCAGCCTCCTACTTTGTTCACCCTTCACATCCCTTCCTAGCCTCCCCCCACCCCCCCCCCACCCAATTCCCCCCCCACCCCGCACCAAAGTTGTCAAGTTCGTTTTTGGTATGACAACTTGTACTTCTCATAGTTGCATCGGGTCCACCTGTATCCTTAAACGACTTGTTTTTCCCCATCTCCTCCACAATCTTCTTCCATTTTATTCTCCTCCTTTTCTCTCAAACTTGCTTTCAAGATCCCATTCTCCTTCTCAACGTGCTCCTTAACCTGCAAGTGTTTTGGCAGGGTCAGAGGAGATTTCCCTTGACTGGCCAACTGCTGCTCCTTCTCACAACACCTTTTCTTGCTCTTCAGCTCCTCCCTTAAGTTCACAAAGTGCTATTGAGAGGTATTTTTTCCCACCTCCACCTGTTCCACTGGGACACGATGCTTCTGCATTACATTTATGGTGAAGATCTCAGCAGTCTTTTGGGGCTTTTACTCTAGTAATTTCTATTTCTAGTTTTCCACTTTAGTGTATTTTTGTGACAGATCTTTCAACTGTTTGTTTAGGGCTTCTGTTTTTCTTTTTCATGCTCTTTCCCTTTCCATGGCATTCTCTATCAAACAAGTGGTCCTTTAACTCTTTCTGAAGAGAAACATTCTCTTTCTTGAGCCTGATATTTTCCTGTTCTCTTTTCTTGGCCTCATCTTCTATGACACAGCACTTCCCCGTCTTCTCTGCTAACTATTTTCCTTCTTTCTCTGTTGCTTTGAATTTCTGGTGACACATTTGAAAGCTTATAATCGACATGTACTTCAACTTACTATATTCTTTTTTTTTTTTTTGGTCCAGTCGTGGGGCCTGAACTCTGGGCCTGGGTGCTGTCCCTCAGCTCTTCAGCTCAAGGCTAACGCTGTACCACTTGAGCCACAGCGCCACTTCGAACCCAGGGCCTCATGCATGCAAGGCAAGCACTCCACCACTGAGCCACCTTCCCAGCCCCCCAGCTCCTTTTTCATAGCCATAATTTCTTAATGGAATTCAGAGGGCCTTTGCATGTTTCTCCAGAGCTCTGAACACATTTTCCATGTGGTTAATGTGATTACTTAACCTTTCATTTTCTATCTTTCTCCTCCTTGGACATTCCTTTTCCTAATGTCTATTTTGCTTGCATTTAGCTCACTGATCTAGTCCTAGAGGTTCCATACTGCCATTTGCAAATGATCTGTACTGTCTTTGCCAAAGGTTTCTTGATCCCTATTCTGGTGCTCCTACCAAAACTCAAACTCCCTTCTTAGAGTCGTTTTTTTTTTTCAGGGTGTCTCTGTTATCAAAAACCAAGTGGGCAACCACTTTACCTCAAAACCTTCTATCTTTTCAAGCTTTCTTCTAATATCTGTGGCTGCCTGGGTAACAAAGGCCATATTTAGGGCTCTTTGATTCTCCAGGACTTAAAGATCTATAGCCTATAGGTCCTATAGTCTTCTGGGAGAAGTTCCAGAAAAAGCATTAGGGTACTCATTGGGGAATAGTACCATCTCACTCACCTTAGATTGAAGACTTGGCTTTCTTGCCACTGTGGTATCCCTGCTAGCTTAACCTGAAAATAATTGGTCAGCACTTCCATACCTCGACTGCTGTTAGTCTCATTTGGGCAAGTCTGGGGAAAGACTTGCTCCAAATAGTCTGGTTCAAAAGTGGGGCTACTGTCTGTTCCAAAGACCACCGTCAAGACACCAACAATATTCACTCCCTTTTCTACCAGGTGAGAAGCACCTGTAAAATTTGCTGACAGTCATCCCAGATGTGCTTGTGTGTGAATATTACTGTCTCTAATGAGGTAATGAGCCCCTGTTGTTTTTTTTTCTGGAAAGGATGGATTTTTCTGTTTCCAGTTATACAGGTCACTACTTGTAAAGGGAACATATATTAGAAAGGGGTACTGCCCACCATCTCCTCCATGTTCCTGTCTCAAGGGAAATAAGGGTAACATAACACGTTTTACCACCTCAGTCTGGTACAAGTAACCACTTTTGTTATGGGAGAACTTATTAGAGTTGCTGATGACAAAGAATAGGAGAAAGAGTACATCAGTGCATCTTCCTCTGAGGGATTCTGTAAGCCTGGGGGAGAATGTTTTTGGATATGACAACCTAAGGCCTTGTTCTCCCATCCTGAGAAAAGGAGTAAACGGGTGCATACAAGACACAGATAGAACTATCAGCATACATACAAAGACCAAGAGCCACAGACACTTAACCCAAATGCCCCATACCTCTCAATGTTGACCTCTACAGGAGGTCCCAGATGACTGAGAGAACATCCCAGATTGCCTCTTGAGGAGGCCACAGATGACCTCTGGAGGATATAACATATGTCCTCCCTTGGAGGCCCTAGATGACCTCTCATGTTAGTTCCAAATGGATTCCCAAGGAATTGTCAGATGACCTTCAAAGGAGTTTCCAGATGTCTTTTCAATGAGACTGAGATTACCTCTCAAGTAGCCCCCAGATGGCCAATCAAGGAAGCCACCTATGAACTCCAGAGGAAGTTGCAGATAACCCTCTTGAGAAAGCGACAGATCACCTTCAGAAAAGGTCCTATATAACTTCTCAAGGAAGTCCCAGATGATGTCCAAAAACGGTCATAAATTTCTCATCATGGTAGCCTGAGATGTCCTCCCAAAGAAGCTCCTGATGACCATGACTATTTTGAAGAGGTCTCAGGTTGCCTCCCAAAGGAGCCCTAGCTGACCTCTGGAGAAAGTCCAAGATGGCCCCTGGAGAAGGCCCAATATGACCTCCAGCATTGGTCTCAGATTGCTTCTCAAGGAAGTCGCAGATGTACTCTTGATGAGGTTCCAGATGGCTTCCCATGGAAGCCCTACATTATCTCTCAAGTAGGTTCCAGATGGTGTCCCAAAGAAGCCACAAATACCTTCCAGAGGAGTCCAAAACATGCTGGCAAGCTAGCCAAGATGCACCTCTAAAGGTACATAAATGACTTTTGTCCATGTTGGACCTCCGGAGACAAACACAAGAGGTAGACTCTCAACCCTGAGTGCTGACACTCTCACCTATAGGGATTTTTCCCTGGGGCCAATTCCTGATGCAATCCAAATGGATTATCTCGATGGAGTCTTCAAAAATAAGGACCTCTCTAGTTCAAGAAAATCCATCGAGACACGTTTTATATATTAAATCTTCTCCAAACCACCAACCCCCAAAATTATGATATCCAAAGCTGCAAATATCAAAGGGAAAGTCTCTTTTCCCCTTCTTTTTGTCTCTCCTTCGCTACATACCTATACTTCTTTCGAGGTCTTTTCCTTTTTCCCTTCTACCAGTTCCTTCTTCTCTTTAGGACTCTCCACTCTCCACAGACCTGAACTGCTTTGCAAGGCTCATAAGTTGCCATCCTTCACCTTCTGTGCTCCCTCAACTTACTCTCCACCTAGGCCTTTCCCCTTATGCTATCACACCACTTCCTTCCTTCCAGGACATTTTCCTTTTTCTCTTACATTGTATTGCTCTGAACAAGCAGCCTATATAAAGTCTGTACCCCTTCTCCCTCCAACTGCCTGTTTTCAACTATCACATCCCAAACTGCCCACAGCCCAATCACTTCTTAACCGCTCAACATGTGGTGTTTAATGCACCAGTCCCTCCCACAGGATGTCTCACCTTCTTTGGTGGCATTCTTTGTCCTCTCCAGCTGGCCAGGAGATGGGTCCATGCTGATTATCAGACCCTATAAATTATCGGGCCCTGCTGATTATTACAGTATCCTCCTTGTGAACTAGTAGCAATTGAAATTGGAAATTTGATTGTGGTATTACATACTTGTTGTGACATCACAAACCCATTTTGACATCATCACTACCACGACATAACAAAACCCTTGTGACAACATTGTCATTGTGACATCATGATTCTGTAGTGATATCTCAAATCTATTATGACTTCTTAGCTCCTTTGAAAAATAGCATGCCCTTTTCAACATCACAGGCCCTTTGTGTAACCCTATTCTTGTTGTGAACTGACAGTTGAGATCAGACATGCCATTTTAACAACAAAAAGTGTTTGTGACATCCTCAACAGTGTGACATCACATTTTCATTATGAGAGCATCAGCTCATTGTGACATCACCAAACTCAATGACAGAATCTCAGTATGACAACAATTCTCGTTGTGATGTCATAGACACATTGTGAATGCCTATTCTGTGATTTCATTGTATTTCAAATGTGGCATGAGAGTTGTTATCAGAAATGCATTTTTGTGCCTACAAACCATTTTGACATCATAATCACTTTGTGACATCACAGTACCATTGTGATATCACTAACACAATGTGACATCACGAACCTCTCCTGTCCTCATAACTTTTGTGACATGCTAACATTGTGGTATCTTAGACCTTTTTGCCCTCATAATTTGTTTTCATACTCATCTCATGTATGATGTGAGATAACATAAATCAACTGTGACATCATGACCATTGTAACATCACACTGACAGATGTCATGATCATCGTGTCACATTGTGACATCATAAAAGGTTTTGATGTCACAGTTGATTGGTGATGCCATATGGTAAGGAATCTATGATGTCCCAATTGGTTAGTGATATCCAAATGGCATAACGGATCTCATTTGTCATGAAATCACAGAGAATATGAGTTCACAACAGTATGTGGTATCTCCAAAGTCATGTGTTTTCGCAAATGTTATGAAGTCCTAGGAGGATTGTGATGTCATAGTGTGACACAATGTATATGATGTCTGTCAGTGTGATGTCACAATGGTCATGATGTCACAATGGATTTCTGATACCATATATCATAACTGAAGTATGATAAGGTTGAAAACAGATTACAAGCTCATGAAGGGCCTAAAACATCACAATTGGTGCACATCAAAAGACTTATGAGGACAGGGCAAGTTTTTGATGTCACAATGTGTTAATGATATCACCATGGCACTGTGGTGTCACAAAGTGATTGTGATGCCATATATTTATGAGATCACAATGTATTTCTGACATCAACCCACATGCCGCATTTGAAATAGAATGAAAAAAGAGAATAGGCATTTACAATGTGTCTATGACATCACAATGACAATATAATGTCATAATGCTATGAGGACATTATAAATTGATGTTGCAAGGAGGTAATTTTGTAATAATGAATATGTGTTGTCACACTGGTGATGGGGTCACAAAGGGTTTGTGATGTTACAACGGCATATATGAATTCAATTGTCATGTATCCAAAACAAGGATATAGGTACACAAAGGGACTATGATGTCACATATGCGATGTGTGTTTTCAAAGGTACTTAGGGGTCATGATAGCTTTATGATATACAGTTGTGATGAGGTCACAATGGGCTTTTGATGTCATAGTGATTTTGTAATATCTCAAACACAAGTCCATTTTCAATTGTTACTATTTCACAATGTACATACAAGTTCACAGAAGGAGCTGGAAGTCATAATGGACATGAATTTTTTAAAATGTTAGGAGGTCATTTTAGGTTTGTGAATATACAATGGGACAGTGATATAACCATGACAATGTCAACTCATTACATTATGTCAAAATATTGTTTTGTTGTCACAATTAGTTGATGATTCCATATTGGTGGTGAGGTTACAAAATATTGGTGATGTGTTGAGCATGTCAAAATGACATGATGATTATCAATTGTCTTAACTTAAAATTAGTATATGAATTCACAAAGGGACTGTGGTTTCTCCAAAAGTATGTGTTGTCACACATATATTGAAATCCTAAAAGGTTTGTGATGTCAGAATTTGACACAATGGATATGACATCTGGCAATGTGATGCCACCATGGTCATGATGTCACTGGGAATTTGTGATATCAAATGTCATATGTGAAATCTAATGAGGTCAACAACAGATTATGAGGACAAAAAAGCCTAAGGTATCAGAATTGCAGGATGTCACAAAAGTTATGATGAGGGGCTGGGGTGGTGGCTCAGTGGTAGAGCACTTGACTTGCATGCCTGAGTCCCTGGGTTCGATTCACCAGCATCACATAAGCAAAAAGAAAAAAAAGCCGGAAGTAGCGCTGTGGCTCAAGTGGTAGAGCACTAGCCTTGAGCTGAAGAGCTGAGAGATAGCGCCCAGTCCAAGAGTTCAGGCCCCACGACTGGACCCCCCCCCAAAAAAAACAAGTTATGATGAGAGGATAGGTTTGTGATATTACGGCGGGTTAGTAATTTCACAATGGCAACATGATATACAAAGGGATTGTGATGTCACAATGGTTATGAGTTCCTGATTTGTTTATGATATCAACCTACATGCCACATTTGAAATAGAATGAAATCACAGAAAAGGCATTCATAATGTCTATGATGTCACCATGACAATGTGAAGTTATAATTCTATCATATCATTTTAGTTTTGTGATTTCACAAGGAGTAGATGGTATAAAAATGATATTGTGATGTCACAATTATGATGATCTCACAAACTGGATGTCAAAATGTCATGTCTGATTCTCAATTGTCAATATTTCACAGTGGGACTTTGGGTACTCAAAGGGACTCTGATAGCACAAAGCTATGTATTTTTCAAATGTTATGAGGTTATAATTGATTTGGAATGTCACAATGTGATCCTGGTATCAAAAGAACAATGTGAAGTCACAATGGGTTTGTGATGTCACAGTGGTGATGAGGTCACAATGGGTTAGTTATGTCACGCGTTTGTAATATCAAAATTATTTGTCCAATTTCAATTGCTACTAGTTCACCAGGACACTGTAATAACCAGAAGTGCCACTATAATCCATGTGAAGATATAGTCATCATGGCCTCCTAGTCTGGACCAATGGAGAAGGGGGGTACATGACACTGGAGGGGGCAGGGCATGCTGCTGACGGAGATAGGATGTCACGCCCCACATGATGAGCTGCCAAGAAGTGATTGGTCATGGACATTTGATAAGTGATAATTGAAAACTGGAAGGCAAGAAACATTGCAGTTGGGGAAGGGTACAGCCTATATATAAGCTGCATTTTCAGAGCAAGAGAAGTGGAGAGAAAAATGTTAATGGCCTGGTTGGAAAGAAGTGATGAGACTGCTGGAGGGCAAAGACCTGGGAGGAGAGGAAATTGAAAGAGAGCAGGAGATGAAGGACGGCAACTGGCCACTTGGACAAGGGAGGGCAGGCCTGTCAAGAGTAGAGCAGCCTGAAGAGAAAAATGGAATGGTGGAAGGAAAAAAAGAAAGACCTGAAAGGTAGGACAGATCTGTAGAGAAGGAGATTGAAGAGAAAGGAAAAAGCCTTGTCCTTTGAAGTGTGGAGCTTTGGAGATCATTATTTTGGGGGTTGGTTGTTTGCAGACCAGTTAACAAATGGCTTAACTGCTCTTTGGAGGTCTGAGGGTCCATGGTTGAGAGTGAATTTAGCTCTCAGCATTAAGCCCAGGCCAAGGTAGTCACTTGTTACAAAATTTATGAGGCTAAGACAGGTTTGTGATGTTACATTGCATTAATGATATCATAATGTCAATATGAGGTCACAAAGGGATTGTGAGGTAACAATGATGATGTGGTCACAATGGGTTTCTGAAATCAACCTATATGCCACATTTGTGATAGAATGAAATCACAGAATAGGCAATTGCATTGTCTCTAGGACCTCACAATGAAAATGTGATGTCATAGAAGGGAACCTTACTTCATTGTTGGTGGGAGTGTGAACTTGTTCAACCACTTTGGAAAGTAGTATGGAGGCTCCTCGAAAGACTCCACATAGAGCTCCCCTATGACACAGCAGTCTCACTTTTGGGCATTTACCCAAATGTTTACAAACAAGACCACACTAATGCTACCAGCACAACTATGTTTATTGCAGCATTATTTACCATAGCTAAGATATGGAACCAACCCAGATGCCCCTCAGTAGATGAATGTATCAAGAAAATGTGGTATATATACACAATGGAATTCTATGCCTCCATCAGAAAGAATGACATTGCCCCCATTTGTTAGGGAATGGAAAGACTTGGAAAAAATTATATTAAGTGAAGTAAGCCAAGCCCATGGAAACATAAGTCCCATGATTTCCCTTATTTGCAATATCTAGTATATGTATGAGTCAAGCAGAAAAGGTCAGATAAGGTGATGTTAGGAAAATGAACCCTAAGATATGTATTTTAAATGTTTTTTTCTTTCATGCATTTGTTCTTAACACAATTATAAGATTATTCCTTTGTTGCTTTGTATGTCCCTCCCCCACAGTATAACCCCTGCTTTCACTGTATTTGATGTCAGTATAATTTGTGGAGGGGAAAGAGAAAAACAAGTCGTTTAAATAAGGATACAGGTGGACCTGTTGCAACAATGAGAAGCTCAAGTTTTCATGTCAAAACGATCTTTACAACTTGGGGGGGGAGGTTTAGGGGGAGGAGGGAGGATGGGAAGGGATGGGAAGGGTAAACAAAGGAGGAGGCTACAGTGCTTGATAAGAAATGTACTCATTATTTTGCCTGTGTTATTGTAACCCCTTTGTACAGTATTTTCACAATAAAAAAAAGGAAAAAAAAAGAAAATATGATGTCATAATGCCATGATGTCATTGTCATTTGGGGATGTAACAATGGGCTGATGGTATTATAACAACAATGTAAGCTCACTCTGGAGATGATGTCAAAATGCGTTTATAATGGTACACTGGCATGTCTGATATCAGTTGTCTTTGTTCACAATGATGGTATGGTTACCCAAAGGGACCATGATACCACAAACACCACGTGCCTTTTCCAAGGTGCTAAGCGGTCACAATAGGTGTGGGATGTCACAAGGCGATCATGATATCACTGTGGCAATATGATGTTACAATGGGTTTGTGATGTCAAGTGGTGATAAGGTCACCCTTGGATAGTGATGTCACAATGAAGGTGTAATATCACCATTACATGTCCAATTTCATTCTACTAGATCACAATGAAGATACAAGTTCACATAAGGAGCTAGAAGTCAGAAAGTCCATGAATTTTGTAAAATATTATGAGGACATAATAGGCTGGTGAAAATGCAATGAGACAGAGATATCCCATTGGCAATGTGATGCAACCATTACATGAGATAGTATTGTTTTGAAGTCAGAAATGTTGATGCCATACAGGTGATGAGGTCACATAAGTATGTGATTTCACAATGGGATGTTGATGTCACAATCTCATGCATGATCTCTAATTGACAATGTCTATTTAAGTTCACAATGGATAATGATGCATCC